>NC_091128.1:4440087-4442587 GCF_040183065.1 Periplaneta americana
CGATCTGGCACCGGAGGTGGAATAGGACCTGGCACGGGATCTGGCACGCGATCTGGCACTGGATACGGCACGCGATCTGGCACGGGAGGTGGAATGCGATCTGGCACGGGAGGTGGTGTGCCATCTGGCGCTGGAGGTGGAGTTCGATCTGGCACGGGGTAATGCACGCGATATGGCACGGGATGAGGAATGCGAACTGCCAGAGGATATGCCACGCGATCTGGCACGGGATATGACACACGATTTGGCAAGGGAGTTGGAATGCGATCTGGCAAGGGAGGTGGAATGCGAACTGGCACCGGAGGTGGAATAGGACCTGGCAAGGGATATGGCACGCGATCTGGCACTGGATACGGCACGCGATCTGGCACGGGAGGTGGAGTGCGATCTGGCACGGGAGGTGGAATTAGATCTAGCAGGGGAGGTGGATTGAGATTTGGCACGGGGTATGGCACGCGATATGGTACGGGAGGTGGAATGCAATCTGACACGAGAGGTGGAATGCGACCTCGCATGTAAGGTGGAATGCGGTCTAGTACGGGAGTTGGAATGCGATCTGGCACGGGATATGGAACGCGATCTGACACGGGAATTGGAATGCGATTTGGCTCTGGAAGAGGATTGCAATCTGGCAGGGGATGTGGAATGCGTTCTGGCACGCGAGGCGGAATGCGTTCTGGCACGGGATATGGTACGCGATCTGGCACTGGATACGGCACGCGATCTGGCTCGGGAGGTGGAATGCGATCTGGCACGGGAAGTGGAATGCGATCTGGCGCGGGATGTGGCATTCGATGTGGCACGGGATATGGCACGCGATCTGGCACGGGAGGTAGTATATGATCTAGCACGGGAGGTGGAGTGCCATCTGGCGCTGGAGCTGGAATTCGATCTGGCACGGGATAAGGCACGCGATATGGAACGGGATGAGGAATGCGAACTGGCAGGGGATATGGAACGCGATCTGGCACGGGATATGACACGCGATCTGGCATGGGAGTTGGAATGCGTTCTGGCAAGGGAGGTGGAATGCGATCTGGCACCGGAGGTGGAATACGATCTGGCACGGGATATGGCACGCGATCTGGCACTGCATACGGCACGCGATCTGGCACGGGAGGTGGAATGCGATCTGGCACGGGAAATGGAACGCGATCTAGCAGAGGAAGTAGAATACGATCTAGCACGGGAGGTGAAGTGCCATCTGGCGCTGGAGGTGGAGTTCGATCTGGCACGGGATAAGGCACGCGATATGGCACGGGATGAGCAATGCGAACTGCCAGAGGATATGCCACGCGATCTGGCACGGGATATGACACGCGATCTGGCAAGGGAGTTGGAATGCGATCTGGCAAAGGAGGTGGAATGTGATCTGGCCCCGGAGGTGGAATAGGACCTGGCACGGGATCTGGCACGCGATCTGGCACTGGATACTTCACGCGATCTGTCACGGGAGGTGGAATGCGATCTGGCACGGGAGGTGGTGTGCCATCTGGCGCTGGAGGTGGAGTTCGATCTGGCACGGGGTAATGCACGCGATATGGCACGGGATGAGGAATGCGAACTGCCAGAGGATATGCCACGCGATCTGGCACGGGATATGACACGAGATTTGGCAAGGGAGTTGGAATGCGATCTGGCAAGGGAGGTGGAATGCGAACTGTCACCGGAGGTGGAATAGGACCTGGCACGGGATATGGCACGCGATCTGGCACTGGATACGGCACGCGATCTGGCACGGGAGGTGGAGTGCGATCTGGCACGGGAGGTGGAATTAGATCTAGCAGGGGAGGTGGATTGAGATTTGGCACGGGGTATTGCACGCGATATGGTACGGGAGGTGGAATGCAATCTGACACGAGAGGTGGAATGCGACCTCGCATGTAAGGTGGAATGCGGTCTAGTACGGGAGTTGGAATGCGATCTGGCACGGGATATGGAACGCGATCTGACACGGGAATTGGAATGCGATTTGGCTCTGGAAGAGGATTGCAATCTGGCAGGGGATGTGGAATGCGTTCTGGCACGCGAGGCGGAATGCGTTCTGGCTCGGGATATGGTACGCGATCTGGCACTGGATACGGCACGCGATCTGCCTCGGGAGGTGGAATGCGATCTGGCACGGGAAGTGGAATGCGATCTGGCGCGGGATGTGGCATTCGATGTGGCACGGGATATGGCACGCGATCTGGCACGGGAGGTAGTATATGATCTAGCACGGGAGGTGGAGTGCCATCTGGCGCTGGAGCTGGAATTCGATCTGGCACGGGATAAGGCACGCGATATGGAACGGGATGAGGAATGCGAACTGGCAGGGGATATGGAACGCGATCTGGCACGGGATATGACACGCGATCTGGCATGGGAGTTGGAATGCGTTCTGGCAAGGGAGGTGGAATGCGATCTGGCACCGGAGGTGGAATACGATCTTGCACGGGATATGGCACGCGATCTGGCACTGCATACGGCACGCGATCTGGCACGGGAGGTGGAATGCGAT
>NC_091128.1:4447587-4450087 GCF_040183065.1 Periplaneta americana
ATGCGAACTGCCAGAGGATATGCCACGCGATCTGGCACGGGATATGACACGCGATCTGGCAAGGGAGTTGGAATGCGATCTGGCAAGGGAAGTGGAATGCGATCTGGCACCGGAGGTGGAATAGGACCTGGCACGGGATCTGGCACGCGATCTGGCACTGGATACGGCACGCGATCTGGCACGGGAGGTGGAATGCGATCTGGCACGGGAGGTGGTGTGCCATCTGGCGCTGGAGGTGGAGTTCGATCTGGCACGGGGTAATGCACGCGATATGGCACGGGATGAGGAATGCGAACTGCCAGAGGATATGCCACGCGATCTGGCACGGGATATGACACGCGATTTGGCAAGGGAGTTGGAATGCGATCTGGCAAGGGAGGTGGAATGCGAACTGGCACCGGAGGTGGAATAGGACCTGGCACGGGATATGGCACGCGATCTGGCACTGGATACGGCACGCGATCTGGCACGGGAGGTGGAGTGCGATCTGGCACGGGAGGTGGAATTAGATCTAGCAGGGGAGGTGGATTGAGATTTGGCACGGGGTATGGCACGCGATATGGTACGGGAGGTGGAATGCAATCTGACACGAGAGGTGGAATGCGACCTCGCATGTAAGGTGGAATTCGGTCTAGTACGGGAGTTGGAATGCGATCTGGCACGGGATATGGAACGCGATCTGACACGGGAATTGGAATGCGATTTGGCTCTGGAAGAGGATTGCAATCTGGCAGGGGATGTGGAATGCGTTCTGGCACGCGAGGCGGAATGCGTTCTGGCACGGGATATGGTACGCGATCTGGCACTGGATACGGCACGCGATCTGGCTCGGGAGGTGGAATGCGATCTGGCACGGGAAGTGGAATGCGATCTGGCGCGGGATGTGGCATTCGATGTGGCACGGGATATGGCACGCGATCTGGCACGGGAGGTAGTATATGATCTAGCACGGGAGGTGGAGTGCCATCTGGCGCTGGAGCTGGAATTCGATCTGGCACGGGATAAGGCACGCGATATGGAACGGGATGAGGAATGCGAACTGGCAGGGGATATGGAACGCGATCTGGCACGGGATATGACACGCGATCTGGCATGGGAGTTGGAATGCGTTCTGGCAAGGGAGGTGGAATGCGATCTGGCACCGGAGGTGGAATACGATCTGGCACGGGATATGGCACGCGATCTGGCACTGCATACGGCACGCGATCTGGCACGGGAGGTGGAATGCGATCTGGCACGGGAAATGGAACGCGATCTAGCAGAGGAGGTAGAATGCGATCTAGCACGGGAGGTGAAGTGCCATCTGGCGCTGGAGGTGGAGTTCGATCTGGCACGGGATAAGGCACGCGATATGGCACGGGATGAGCAATGCGAACTGCCAGAGGATATGCCACGCGATCTGGCACGGGATATGACACGCGATCTGGCAAGGGAGTTGGAATGCGATCTGGCAAGGGAGGTGGAATGTGATCTGGCACCGGAGGTGGAATAGGACCTGGCACGGGATCTGGCACGCGATCTGGCACTGGATACTTCACGCGATCTGTCACGGGAGGTGGAATGCGATCTGGCACGGGAGGTGGTGTGCCATCTGGCGCTGGAGGTGGAGTTCGATCTGGCACGGGGTAATGCACGCGATATGGCACGGGATGAGGAATGCGAACTGCCAGAGGATATGCCACGCGATCTGGCACGGGATATGACACGCGATTTGGCAAGGGAGTTGGAATGCGATCTGGCAAGGGAGGTGGAATGCGAACTGTCACCGGAGGTGGAATAGGACCTGGCACGGGATATGGCACGCGATCTGGCACTGGATACGGCACGCGATCTGGCACGGGAGGTGGAGTGCGATCTGGCACGGGAGGTGGAATTAGATCTAGCAGGGGAGGTGGATTGAGATTTGGCACGGGGTATTGCACGCGATATGGTACGGGAGGTGGAATGCAATCTGACACGAGAGGTGGAATGCGACCTCGCATGTAAGGTGGAATGCGGTCTAGTACGGGAGTTGGAATGCGATCTGGCACGGGATATGGAACGCGATCTGACACGGGAATTGGAATGCGATTTGGCTCTGGAAGAGGATTGCAATCTGGCAGGGGATGTGGAATGCGTTCTGGCACGCGAGGCGGAATGCGTTCTGGCTCGGGATATGGTACGCGATCTGGCACTGGATACGGCACGCGATCTGCCTCGGGAGGTGGAATGCGATCTGGCACGGGAAGTGGAATGCGATCTGGCGCGGGATGTGGCATTCGATGTGGCACGGGATATGGCACGCGATCTGGCACGGGAGGTAGTATATGATCTAGCACGGGAGGTGGAGTGCCATCTGGCGCTGGAGCTGGAATTCGATCTGGCACGGGATAAGGCACGCGATATGGAACGGGATGAGGAATGCGAACTGGCAGGGGATATGGAACGCGATCTGGCACGGGATATGACACGCGATCTGGCATGGGAGTTGGAATGCGTTCTGGCAAGGGAGGTGGAATGC
>NC_091128.1:4455087-4460087 GCF_040183065.1 Periplaneta americana
CCTGGCACGGGATCTGGCACGCGATCTGGCACTGGATACTTCACGCGATCTGTCACGGGAGGTGGAATGCGATCTGGCACGGGAGGTGGTGTGCCATCTGGCGCTGGAGGTGGAGTTCGATCTGGCACGGGGTAATGCACGCGATATGGCACGGGATGAGGAATGCGAACTGCCAGAGGATATGCCACGCGATCTGGCACGGGATATGACACGCGATTTGGCAAGGGAGTTGGAATGCGATCTGGCAAGGGAGGTGGAATGCGAACTGTCACCGGAGGTGGAATAGGACCTGGCACGGGATATGGCACGCGATCTGGCACTGGATACGGCACGCGATCTGGCACGGGAGGTGGAGTGCGATCTGGCACGGGAGGTGGAATTAGATCTAGCAGGGGAGGTGGATTGAGATTTGGCACGGGGTATTGCACGCGATATGGTACGGGAGGTGGAATGCAATCTGACACGAGAGGTGGAATGCGACCTCGCATGTAAGGTGGAATGCGGTCTAGTACGGGAGTTGGAATGCGATCTGGCACGGGATATGGAACGCGATCTGACACGGGAATTGGAATGCGATTTGGCTCTGGAAGAGGATTGCAATCTGGCAGGGGATGTGGAATGCGTTCTGGCACGCGAGGCGGAATGCGTTCTGGCTCGGGATATGGTACGCGATCTGGCACTGGATACGGCACGCGATCTGCCTCGGGAGGTGGAATGCGATCTGGCACGGGAAGTGGAATGCGATCTGGCGCGGGATGTGGCATTCGATGTGGCACGGGAAATGGCACGCGATCTGGCACGGGAGGTAGTATATGATCTAGCACGGGAGGTGGAGTGCCATCTGGCGCTGGAGCTGGAATTCGATCTGGCACGGGATAAGGCACGCGATATGGAACGGGATGAGGAATGCGAACTGGCAGGGGATATGGAACGCGATCTGGCACGGGATATGACACGCGATCTGGCATGGGAGTTGGAATGCGTTCTGGCAAGGGAGGTGGAATGCGATCTGGCACCGGAGGTGGAATACGATCTTGCACGGGATATGGCACGCGATCTGGCACTGCATACGGCACGCGATCTGGCACGGGAGGTGGAATGCGATCTGGCACGGGAAATGGAACGCGATCTAGCAGAGGAGGTAGAATGCCATCTGGCACGGGAAGTGGAATGCGTTCTGGCACGGGAGGCGGAATAGCGTTCTGGCACGGGATACGGCATGCGATCTGGCACTGGATACGGCACGCGATCTGGCACGGGAGGTGGAATTCGATCTGGGACGGGATATGACACGCGATCTGCTAAAGGAGGTGGATTGCGATGCGGCACGTGAGGTGGAATGCGATCTGGCACGGGAGGTGCAATGCGATCTGGAAGTGGCGGTGGAATGAGATATGGCGGGGGAGGTGGAATGCGATCTGGAAGTGGCGGTGGAATGAGATATGGCGGGGGAGGCGGAGGGAGGCGGAATGCGATCTGGCGGTGGAGGAGGAATGAGATATGGCACGGTAGGTGGAATGCA
This sequence comes from Periplaneta americana, assembly GCF_040183065.1. Lineage (NCBI taxonomy): Eukaryota > Metazoa > Arthropoda > Insecta > Blattodea > Blattidae > Periplaneta > Periplaneta americana. The sequence continues at coordinate 4,456,610 of NC_091128.1, forward strand.
ATCTTGCACGGGATATATAACGCGATTTAGTAGAGGAGGTAGAATGCGATCTGGCACGGGAGGTGGTATGCGATCTGCACGGGAGGTGGAATGCGATCTGGAAGTGGCGGTGGAATGAGATATGGCGGGGAGGTGGAATGCGATCTGGAAGTGGCGGTGGAATGAGATATGGCGGGGGAGGCGGAATGCGATCTGGCGGTGGAGGAGGAATGAGATATGGCACGGTAGGTGGAATGCGATCTGGAAGTGGCGGTGGAATGAGATATGGCGGGGGAGGTGGAATGCGATCTGGAAGTGGCGGTGGAATGAGATATGGCGGGGGAGGCGGAATGCGATCTGGCACGGGAGGAGGTATGCGATCTGGCACGGGAGGTGGAATGCGATCTGGAAGTGGCGGTGGAATGAGATATGGCGGGGGAGGTGGAATGCGATCTGGAAGTGGCGGTGGAATGAGATATGGCGGGGAGGCGGAATGCGATCTGGCGGTGGAGGAGGAATGAGATATGGCACGGTAGGTGGAATGCGATCTGGAAGTGGCGGTGGAATGAGATATGGCGGGGGAGGTGGAATGCGATCTGGAAGTGGCGGTGGAATGAGATATGGCGGGGGAGGCGGAATGCGATGTGGCGGTGGAGGAGGAATGAGATATGGCACGGTAGGTGGAATGCGATCTGGAAGTGCGGTGGAATGAGATATGGCGGGGGAGGTGGAATGCGATCTGGAAGTGGCGGTGGAATGAGATATGGCGGGGAGGCGGAATGCGATCTGGCGGTGGAGGAGGAATGAGATATGGCACGGTAGGTGGAATGCAATCTGGCACGGGATATAGAACGCGATCTAGTAGAGGAGGTAGAATGCGATCTGGCACGGGAGGTGGTATGCGATCTGGCACGGGAGGTGGAATGTGATCTGGAAGTGGCGGTGAATGAGATATGGCGGGGGAGGTGGAATGCGATCTGGAAGTGGCGGTGGAATGAGATATGGCGGGGGAGGCGGAATGCGATCTGGCGGTGGAGGAGGAATGAGATATGGCACGGTAGGTGGAATGCGATCTGGAAGTGGCGGTGGAATGAGATATGGCGGGGGAGGTGGAATGCGATCTGGAAATGGCGGTGGAATGAGATATGGTGGGGGAGGCGGAATGCGATCTGGCACGGGAGGAGGTATGCGATCTGGCACGGGAGGTGGAATGCGATCTGGAAGTGGCGGTGGAATGAGATATGGCGGGGAGGTGGAATGCGATCTGGAAGTGGCGGTGGAATGAGATATGGCGGGGGAGGCGGAATGCGATCTGGCGGTGGAGGAGGAATGAGATATGGCACGGTAGGTGGAATGCGATCTGGAAGTGGCGGTGGAATGAGATATGGCACGGTAGGTGCAATGCAATCTGGCACGGGATATGGAACGCGATCTGCTGAAGGAGGTGGATTGCGATGTTGCACGTGAGGAGGAATGCGATCTGGCACGGGAGGTGGAATGCGATGTGGTACGGAAGGTGGTATGCGAATGAGACGGAAGGTGGAATGCGATCTGGAACGGGAGGTGTAAGCGATCTGGAGCGGCATATGGCACGCGATCTGGTGCGGGAGGAGGAATGCGATCTGTCACGGAAAGTGAAATGCGATCTGGTATGGGAGGTGGAATGTGATATGTGACGGGAAGTAGAATGCATTCTGGCACGGGATATGGAACGCGATCTAGCAGAGGAGGTAGAATGAGATCTGGCACGGGAGGTAGAATGCGATCTAGCACGGGAGGTGAAGTGCCATCTGGCGCTGGAGGTGGAGTCGATCTGGCACGGGATAAGGCACGCGATATGGCACGGGATGAGCAATGCGAACTGCCAGAGGATATGCCACGCGATCTGGCACGGGATATGACACGCGATCTGGCAAGGGAGTTGGAATGCGATCTGGCAAGGGAGGTGGAATGCGATCTGGCACCGGAGGTGGAATAGGACCTGGCACGGGATCTGGCACGCGATCTGGCACTGGATACGGCACGCGATCTGTCACGGGAGGTGGAATGCGATCTGGCACGGGAGGTGGTGTGCCATCTGGCGCTGGAGGTGGAGTTCGATCTGGCACGGGGTAATGCACGCGATATGGCACGGGATGAGGAATGCGAACTGCCAGAGGATATGCCACGCGATCTGGCACGGGATATGACACGCGATTTGGCAAGGGAGTTGGAATGCGATCTGGCAAGGGAGGTGGAATGCGAACCGGCACCGGATGTGGAATAGGACCTGGCACGGGATATGTCACGCGATCTGGCACTGGATACGGCACGCGATCTGGCACGGGAGGTGGAATTAGATCTAGCAGGGGAGGTGGATTGAGATTTGGCACGGGGTATGGCACGCGATATGGTACGGGAGGTGGAATGCAATCTGACACGAGAGGTGGAATGCGACCTCGCATGTAAGGTGGAATGCGGTCTAGTACGGGAGTTGGAATGCGATCTGGCACGGGATATGGAACGCGATCTGACACGGGAATTGGAATGCGATTTGGCTCTGGAAGAGGATTGCAATCTGGCAGGGGATGTGGAATGCGTTCTGGCACGCGAGGCGGAATGCGTTCTGGCACGGGATATGGTACGCGATCTGGCACTGGATACGGCACGCGATCTGGCTCGGGAGGTGGAATGCGATCTGGCACGGGAAGTGGAATGCGATCTGGCGCGGGATGTGGCATTCGATGTGGCACGGGATATGGCACGCGATCTGGCACGGGAGGTAGTATATGATCTAGCACGGGAGGTGGAGTGCCATCTGGCGCTGGAGCTGGAATTCGATCTGGCACGGATAAGGCACGCGATATGGAACGGGATGAGGAATGCGAACTGGCAGGGATATGGAACGCGATCTGGCACGGGATATGACACGCGATCTGGCATGGGAGTTGGAATGCGTTCTGGCAAGGGAGGTGGAATGCGATCTGGCACCGGAGGTGGAATACGATCTGGCACGGGATATGGCACGCGATCTGGCACTGCATACGGCACGCGATCTGGCACGGGAGGTGGAATGCGATCTGGCACGGGAAATGGAACGCGATCTAGCAGAGGAAGTAGAATACGATCTAGCACGGGAGGTGAAGTGCCATCTGGCGCTGGAGGTGGAGTTCGATCTGGCACGGGATAAGGCACGCGATATGGCACGGGATGAGCAATGCGAACTGCCAGAGGATATGCCACGCGATCTGGCACGGGATATGACACGCGATCTGGCAAGGGAGTTGGAATGCGATCTGGCAAAGGAGGTGGAATGTGATCTGGCCCCGGAGGTGGAATAGGACCTGGCACGGGATCTGGCACGCGATCTGGCACTGGATACTTCACGCGATCTGTCACGGGAGGTGGAATGCGATCTGGCACGGGAGGTGGTGTGCCATCTGGCGCTGGAGGTGGAGTTCGATCTGGCACGGGGTAATGCACGCGATATGGCACGGGATGAGGAATGCGAACTGCCAGA
>NC_091128.1:4465087-4467587 GCF_040183065.1 Periplaneta americana
ATTGGAATGCGATTTGGCTCTGGAAGAGGATTGCAATCTGGCAGGGGATGTGGAATGCGTTCTGGCACGCGAGGCGGAATGCGTTCTGGCACGGGATATGGTACGCGATCTGGCACTGGATACGGCACGCGATCTGGCTCGGGAGGTGGAATGCGATCTGGCACGGGAAGTGGAATGCGATCTGGCGCGGGATGTGGCATTCGATGTGGCACGGGATATGGCACGCGATCTGGCACGGGAGGTAGTATATGATCTAGCACGGGAGGTGGAGTGCCATCTGGCGCTGGAGCTGGAATTCGATCTGGCACGGGATAAGGCACGCGATATGGAACGGGATGAGGAATGCGAACTGGCAGGGGATATGGAACGCGATCTGGCACGGGATATGACACGCGATCTGGCATGGGAGTTGGAATGCGTTCTGGCAAGGGAGGTGGAATGCGATCTGGCACCGGAGGTGGAATACGATCTGGCACGGGATATGGCACGCGATCTGGCACTGCATACGGCACGCGATCTGGCACGGGAGGTGGAATGCGATCTGGCACGGGAAATGGAACGCGATCTAGCAGAGGAGGTAGAATGCGATCTAGCACGGGAGGTGAAGTGCCATCTGGCGCTGGAGGTGGAGTTCGATCTGGCACGGGATAAGGCACGCGATATGGCACGGGATGAGCAATGCGAACTGCCAGAGGATATGCCACGCGATCTGGCACGGGATATGACACGCGATCTGGCAAGGGAGTTGGAATGCGATCTGGCAAGGGAGGTGGAATGTGATCTGGCACCGGAGGTGGAATAGGACCTGGCACGGGATCTGGCACGCGATCTGGCACTGGATACTTCACGCGATCTGTCACGGGAGGTGGAATGCGATCTGGCACGGGAGGTGGTGTGCCATCTGGCGCTGGAGGTGGAGTTCGATCTGGCACGGGGTAATGCACGCGATATGGCACGGGATGAGGAATGCGAACTGCCAGAGGATATGCCACGCGATCTGGCACGGGATATGACACGCGATTTGGCAAGGGAGTTGGAATGCGATCTGGCAAGGGAGGTGGAATGCGAACTGTCACCGGAGGTGGAATAGGACCTGGCACGGGATATGGCACGCGATCTGGCACTGGATACGGCACGCGATCTGGCACGGGAGGTGGAGTGCGATCTGGCACGGGAGGTGGAATTAGATCTAGCAGGGGAGGTGGATTGAGATTTGGCACGGGGTATTGCACGCGATATGGTACGGGAGGTGGAATGCAATCTGACACGAGAGGTGGAATGCGACCTCGCATGTAAGGTGGAATGCGGTCTAGTACGGGAGTTGGAATGCGATCTGGCACGGGATATGGAACGCGATCTGACACGGGAATTGGAATGCGATTTGGCTCTGGAAGAGGATTGCAATCTGGCAGGGGATGTGGAATGCGTTCTGGCACGCGAGGCGGAATGCGTTCTGGCTCGGGATATGGTACGCGATCTGGCACTGGATACGGCACGCGATCTGCCTCGGGAGGTGGAATGCGATCTGGCACGGGAAGTGGAATGCGATCTGGCGCGGGATGTGGCATTCGATGTGGCACGGGATATGGCACGCGATCTGGCACGGGAGGTAGTATATGATCTAGCACGGGAGGTGGAGTGCCATCTGGCGCTGGAGCTGGAATTCGATCTGGCACGGGATAAGGCACGCGATATGGAACGGGATGAGGAATGCGAACTGGCAGGGGATATGGAACGCGATCTGGCACGGGATATGACACGCGATCTGGCATGGGAGTTGGAATGCGTTCTGGCAAGGGAGGTGGAATGCGATCTGGCACCGGAGGTGGAATACGATCTTGCACGGGATATGGCACGCGATCTGGCACTGCATACGGCACGCGATCTGGCACGGGAGGTGGAATGCGATCTGGCACGGGAAATGGAACGCGATCTAGCAGAGGAGGTAGAATGCCATCTGGCACGGGAAGTGGAATGCGTTCTGGCACGGGAGGCGGAATAGCGTTCTGGCACGGGATACGGCATGCGATCTGGCACTGGATACGGCACGCGATCTGGCACGGGAGGTGGAATTCGATCTGGGACGGGATATGACACGCGATCTGCTAAAGGAGGTGGATTGCGATGCGGCACGTGAGGTGGAATGCGATCTGGCACGGGAGGTGCAATGCGATCTGGAAGTGGCGGTGGAATGAGATATGGCGGGGGAGGTGGAATGCGATCTGGAAGTGGCGGTGGAATGAGATATGGCGGGGGAGGCGGAATGCGATCTGGCGGTGGAGGAGGAATGAGATATGGCACGGTAGGTGGAATGCAATCTGGCACGGGATATATAACGCGATTTAGTAGAGGAGGTAGAATGCGATCTGGCACGGGAGGTGGTATGCGATCTGGCACGGGAGGTGGAATGCGATCTGGAAGTGGCGGTGGAATGAGATATGGCGGGGGAGGTGGAATGCGATCTGGAAGTGGCGGTGGAATGAGATATGGCGGGGGAGGC
>NC_091128.1:4472587-4557587 GCF_040183065.1 Periplaneta americana
ACGCGATCTGCCTCGGGAGGTGGAATGCGATCTGGCACGGGAAGTGGAATGCGATCTGGCGCGGGATGTGGCATTCGATGTGGCACGGGAAATGGCACGCGATCTGGCACGGGAGGTAGTATATGATCTAGCACGGGAGGTGGAGTGCCATCTGGCGCTGGAGCTGGAATTCGATCTGGCACGGGATAAGGCACGCGATATGGAACGGGATGAGGAATGCGAACTGGCAGGGGATATGGAACGCGATCTGGCACGGGATATGACACGCGATCTGGCATGGGAGTTGGAATGCGTTCTGGCAAGGGAGGTGGAATGCGATCTGGCACCGGAGGTGGAATACGATCTTGCACGGGATATGGCACGCGATCTGGCACTGCATACGGCACGCGATCTGGCACGGGAGGTGGAATGCGATCTGGCACGGGAAATGGAACGCGATCTAGCAGAGGAGGTAGAATGCCATCTGGCACGGGAAGTGGAATGCGTTCTGGCACGGGAGGCGGAATAGCGTTCTGGCACGGGATACGGCATGCGATCTGGCACTGGATACGGCACGCGATCTGGCACGGGAGGTGGAATTCGATCTGGGACGGGATATGACACGCGATCTGCTAAAGGAGGTGGATTGCGATGCGGCACGTGAGGTGGAATGCGATCTGGCACGGGAGGTGCAATGCGATCTGGAAGTGGCGGTGGAATGAGATATGGCGGGGGAGGTGGAATGCGATCTGGAAGTGGCGGTGGAATGAGATATGGCGGGGGAGGCGGAATGCGATCTGGCGGTGGAGGAGGAATGAGATATGGCACGGTAGGTGGAATGCAATCTTGCACGGGATATATAACGCGATTTAGTAGAGGAGGTAGAATGCGATCTGGCACGGGAGGTGGTATGCGATCTGGCACGGGAGGTGGAATGCGATCTGGAAGTGGCGGTGGAATGAGATATGGCGGGGGAGGTGGAATGCGATCTGGAAGTGGCGGTGGAATGAGATATGGCGGGGGAGGCGGAATGCGATCTGGCGGTGGAGGAGGAATGAGATATGGCACGGTAGGTGGAATGCGATCTGGAAGTGGCGGTGGAATGAGATATGGCGGGGGAGGTGGAATGCGATCTGGAAGTGGCGGTGGAATGAGATATGGCGGGGGAGGCGGAATGCGATCTGGCACGGGAGGAGGTATGCGATCTGGCACGGGAGGTGGAATGCGATCTGGAAGTGGCGGTGGAATGAGATATGGCGGGGGAGGTGGAATGCGATCTGGAAGTGGCGGTGGAATGAGATATGGCGGGGGAGGCGGAATGCGATCTGGCGGTGGAGGAGGAATGAGATATGGCACGGTAGGTGGAATGCGATCTGGAAGTGGCGGTGGAATGAGATATGGCGGGGGAGGTGGAATGCGATCTGGAAGTGGCGGTGGAATGAGATATGGCGGGGGAGGCGGAATGCGATGTGGCGGTGGAGGAGGAATGAGATATGGCACGGTAGGTGGAATGCGATCTGGAAGTGGCGGTGGAATGAGATATGGCGGGGGAGGTGGAATGCGATCTGGAAGTGGCGGTGGAATGAGATATGGCGGGGGAGGCGGAATGCGATCTGGCGGTGGAGGAGGAATGAGATATGGCACGGTAGGTGGAATGCAATCTGGCACGGGATATAGAACGCGATCTAGTAGAGGAGGTAGAATGCGATCTGGCACGGGAGGTGGTATGCGATCTGGCACGGGAGGTGGAATGTGATCTGGAAGTGGCGGTGGAATGAGATATGGCGGGGGAGGTGGAATGCGATCTGGAAGTGGCGGTGGAATGAGATATGGCGGGGGAGGCGGAATGCGATCTGGCGGTGGAGGAGGAATGAGATATGGCACGGTAGGTGGAATGCGATCTGGAAGTGGCGGTGGAATGAGATATGGCGGGGGAGGTGGAATGCGATCTGGAAATGGCGGTGGAATGAGATATGGTGGGGGAGGCGGAATGCGATCTGGCACGGGAGGAGGTATGCGATCTGGCACGGGAGGTGGAATGCGATCTGGAAGTGGCGGTGGAATGAGATATGGCGGGGGAGGTGGAATGCGATCTGGAAGTGGCGGTGGAATGAGATATGGCGGGGGAGGCGGAATGCGATCTGGCGGTGGAGGAGGAATGAGATATGGCACGGTAGGTGGAATGCGATCTGGAAGTGGCGGTGGAATGAGATATGGCACGGTAGGTGCAATGCAATCTGGCACGGGATATGGAACGCGATCTGCTGAAGGAGGTGGATTGCGATGTTGCACGTGAGGAGGAATGCGATCTGGCACGGGAGGTGGAATGCGATGTGGTACGGAAGGTGGTATGCGAATGAGACGGAAGGTGGAATGCGATCTGGAACGGGAGGTGTAAGCGATCTGGAGCGGCATATGGCACGCGATCTGGTGCGGGAGGAGGAATGCGATCTGTCACGGAAGGTGAAATGCGATCTGGTATGGGAGGTGGAATGTGATATGTGACGGGAAGTAGAATGCATTCTGGCACGGGATATGGAACGCGATCTAGCAGAGGAGGTAGAATGAGATCTGGCACGGGAGGTAGAATGCGATCTAGCACGGGAGGTGAAGTGCCATCTGGCGCTGGAGGTGGAGTTCGATCTGGCACGGGATAAGGCACGCGATATGGCACGGGATGAGCAATGCGAACTGCCAGAGGATATGCCACGCGATCTGGCACGGGATATGACACGCGATCTGGCAAGGGAGTTGGAATGCGATCTGGCAAGGGAGGTGGAATGCGATCTGGCACCGGAGGTGGAATAGGACCTGGCACGGGATCTGGCACGCGATCTGGCACTGGATACGGCACGCGATCTGTCACGGGAGGTGGAATGCGATCTGGCACGGGAGGTGGTGTGCCATCTGGCGCTGGAGGTGGAGTTCGATCTGGCACGGGGTAATGCACGCGATATGGCACGGGATGAGGAATGCGAACTGCCAGAGGATATGCCACGCGATCTGGCACGGGATATGACACGCGATTTGGCAAGGGAGTTGGAATGCGATCTGGCAAGGGAGGTGGAATGCGAACTGGCACCGGAGGTGGAATAGGACCTGGCACGGGATATGTCACGCGATCTGGCACTGGATACGGCACGCGATCTGGCACGGGAGGTGGAATTAGATCTAGCAGGGGAGGTGGATTGAGATTTGGCACGGGGTATGGCACGCGATATGGTACGGGAGGTGGAATGCAATCTGACACGAGAGGTGGAATGCGACCTCGCATGTAAGGTGGAATGCGGTCTAGTACGGGAGTTGGAATGCGATCTGGCACGGGATATGGAACGCGATCTGACACGGGAATTGGAATGCGATTTGGCTCTGGAAGAGGATTGCAATCTGGCAGGGGATGTGGAATGCGTTCTGGCACGCGAGGCGGAATGCGTTCTGGCACGGGATATGGTACGCGATCTGGCACTGGATACGGCACGCGATCTGGCTCGGGAGGTGGAATGCGATCTGGCACGGGAAGTGGAATGCGATCTGGCGCGGGATGTGGCATTCGATGTGGCACGGGATATGGCACGCGATCTGGCACGGGAGGTAGTATATGATCTAGCACGGGAGGTGGAGTGCCATCTGGCGCTGGTGCTGGAATTCGATCTGGCACGGGATAAGGCACGCGATATGGAACGGGATGAGGAATGCGAACTGGCAGGGGATATGGAACGCGATCTGGCACGGGATATGACACGCGATCTGGCATGGGAGTTGGAATGCGTTCTGGCAAGGGAGGTGGAATGCGATCTGGCACCGGAGGTGGAATACGATCTGGCACGGGATATGGCACGCGATCTGGCACTGCATACGGCACGCGATCTGGCACGGGAGGTGGAATGCGATCTGGCACGGGAAATGGAACGCGATACAGCAGAGGAGGTAGAATGCCATCTGGCACGGGAAGTGGAATGCGTTCTGGCACGGGAGGCGGAATAGTGTTCTGGCACGGGATACGGCATGCGATCTGGCACTGGATACGGCACGCGATCTGGCACGGGAGGTGGAATTCGATCTGGGACGGGATATGACACGCGATCTGCTAAAGGAGGTGGATTGCGATGCGGCACGTGAGGTGGAATGCGATCTGGCACGGGAGGTGGAATGCGATCTGGAAGTGGCGGTGGAATGAGATATGGCGGGGGAGGTGGAATGCGATCTGGAAGTGGCGGTGGAATGAGATATGGCGGGGGAGGCGGAATGCGATCTGGCGGTGGAGGAGGAATGAGATATGGCACGGTAGGTGGAATGCAATCTGGCACGGGATATATAACGCGATTTAGTAGAGGAGGTAGAATGCGATCTGGCACGGGAGGTGGTATGCGATCTGGCACGGGAGGTGGAATGCGATCTGGAAGTGGCGGTGGAATGAGATATGGCGGGGGAGGTGGAAAGCGATCTGGAAGTGGTGGTGGAATGAGATATGGCGGGGGAGGCGGAATGCGATCTGGCGGTGGAGGAGGAATGAGATATGGCACGGTAGGTGGAATGCGATCTGGAAGTGGCGGTGGAATGAGATATGGCGGGGGAGGTGGAATGCGATCTGGAAGTGGCGGTGGAATGAGATATGGCGGGGGAGGCGGAATGCGATCTGGCACGGGAGGAGGTATGCGATCTGGCACGGGAGGTGGAATGCGATCTGGAAGTGGCGGTGGAATGAGATATGGCGGGGGAGGTGGAATGCGATCTGGAAGTGGCGGTGGAATGAGATATGGCGGGGGAGGCGGAATGCGATCTGGCGGTGGAGGAGGAATGAGATATGGCACGGTAGGTGGAATGCGATCTGGAAGTGGCGGTGGAATGAGATATGGCGGGGGAGGTGGAATGCGATCTGGAAGTGGCGGTGGAATGAGATATGGCGGGGGAGGCGGAATGCGATCTGGCGGTGGAGGAGGAATGAGATATGGCACGGTAGGTGGAATGCGATCTGGAAGTGGCGGTGGAATGAGATATGGCGGGGGAGGTGGAATGCGATCTGGAAGTGGCGGTGGAATGAGATATGGCGGGGGAGGCGGAATGCGATCTGGCGGTGGAGGAGGAATGAGATATGGCACGGTAGGTGGAATGCAATCTGGCACGGGATATAGAACGCGATCTAGTAGAGGAGGTAGAATGCGATCTGGCACGGGAGGTGGTATGCGATCTGGCACGGGAGGTGGAATGCGATCTGGAAGTGGCGGTGGAATGAGATATGGCGGGGGAGGTGGAATGCGATCTGGAAGTGGCGGTGGAATGAGATATGGCGGGGGAGGCGGAATGCGATCTGGCGGTGGAGGAGGAATGAGATATGGCACGGTAGGTGGAATGCGATCTGGAAGTGGCGGTGGAATGAGATATGGCGGGGGAGGTGGAATGCGATCTGGATGTGGCGGTGGAATGAGATATGGTGGGGGAGGCGGAATGCGATCTGGCACGGGAGGAGGTATGCGATCTGGCACGGGAGGTGGAATGCGATCTGGAAGTGGCGGTGGAATGAGATATGGCGGGGGAGGTGGAATGCGATCTGGAAGTGGCGGTGGAATGAGATATGGCGGGGGAGGCGGAATGCGATCTGGCGGTGGAGGAGGAATGAGATATGGCACGGTAGGTGGAATGCGATCTGGAAGTGGCGGTGGAATGAGATATGACACGGTAGGTGCAATGCAATCTGGCACGGGATATGGAACGCGATCTGCTGAAGGAGGTGGATTGCGATGTTGCACGTGAGGAGGAATGCGATCTGGCACGGGAGGTGGAATGCGATGTGGTACGAAAGGTGGTATGCGAATGAGACGGGAGGTGGAATGCGATCTGGAACGGGAGGTGTAATGCGATCTGGAGCGGCATATGGCACGCGATCTGGTGCGGGAGGAGGAATGCGATCTGTCAAGGAAGGTGAAATTCGATCTGGTATGGGAGGTGGAATGTGATATGTGACGGGAAGTAGAATGCATTCTGGCACGGGATATGGAACGCGATCTAGCAGAGGAGGTAGAATGAGATCTGGCACGGGAGGTAGAATGCGATCTAGCACGGGAGGTGAAGTGCCATCTGGCGCTGGAGGTGGAGTTCGATCTGGCACGAGATAAGGCACGCGATATGGCACGGGATGAGAAATGCGAACTGCCAGAGGATATGCCACGCGATCTGGCACGGGATATGACACGCGATCTGGCAAGGGAGTTGGAATGCGATCTGGCAAGGGAGGTGGAATGCGATCTGGCACCGGAGGTGGAATAGGACCTGGCACGGGATCTGGCACGCGATCTGGCACTGGATACGGCACGCGATCTGTCACGGGAGGTGGAATGCGATCTGGCACGGGAGGTGGTGTGCCATCTGGCGCTGGAGGTGGAGTTCGATCTGGCACGGGGTAATGCACGCGATATGGCACGGGATGAGGAATGCGAACTGCCAGAGGATATGCCACGCGATCTGGCACGGGATATGACACGCGATTTGGCAAGGGAGTTGGAATGCGATCTGGCAAGGGAGGTGGAATGCGAACTGGCACCGGAGGTGGAATAGGACCTGGCACGGGATATGGCACGCGATCTGGCACTGGATACGGCACGCGATCTGGCACGGGAGGTGGAGTGCGATCTGGCACGGGAGGTGGAATTAGATCTAGCAGGGGAGGTGGATTGAGATTTGGCACGGGGTATGGCACGCGATATGGTACGGAGGTGGAATGCAATCTGACACGAGAGGTGGAATGCGACCACGCATGTAAGGTGGAATGCGGTCTAGTACGGGAGTTGGAATGCGATCTGGCACGGGATATGGAACGCGATCTGACACGGGAATTGGAATGCGATTTGGCTCTGGAAGAGGAATGCAATCTGGCAGGGGATGTGGAATGCGTTCTGGCACGCGAGGCGGAATGCGTTCTGGCACGGGATATGGTACGCGATCTGGCACTGGAAACGGCACGCGATCTGGCTCGGGAGGTGGAATGCGATCTGGCACGGGAAGTGGAATGCGATCTGGCGCGGGATGTGGCATTCGATGTGGCACGGGATATGGCACGCGATCTGGCACGGGAGGTAGTATATGATCTAGCACGGGAGGTGGAGTGCCATCTGGCGCTGGAGCTGGAATTCGAGCTAGCACGGGATAAGGCACGCGATATGGAACGGGATGAGGAATGCGAACTGGCAGGGGATATGGAACGCGATCTGGCACGGGATATGACACGCGATCTGGCATGGGAGTTGGAATGCGTTCTGGCAAGGAAGGTGGAATGCGATCTGGCACCGGAGGTGGAATACGATCTGGCACGGGATATGGCACGCGATCTGGCACTGCATACGGCACGCGATCTGGCACGGGAGGTGGAATGCGATCTGGCACGGGAAATGGAACGCGATCTAGCAGAGGAGGTAGAATGCCATCTGGCACGGGAAGTGGAATGCGTTCTGGCACGGGAGGCGGAATAGCGTTCTGGCACGGGATACGGCATGCGATCTGGCACTGGATACGGCATGCGATCTGGCACGGGAGGTGGAATTCGATCTGGGACGGGATATGACACGCGATCTGCTAAAGGAGGTGGATTGCGATGCGGCACGTGAGGTGGAATGCGATCTGGCACGGGAGGTGGAATGCGATCTGGAAGTGGCGGTGGAATGAGATATGGCGGGGGAGGTGGAATGCGATCTGGAAGTGGCGGTGGAATGAGATATGGCGGGGGAGGCGGAATGCGATCTGGCGGTGGAGGAGGAATGAGATATGGCACGGTAGGTGGAATGCAATTTGGCACGGGATATATAACGCGATTTAGTAGAGGAGGTAGAATGCGATCTGGCACGGGAGGTGCTATGCGATCTGGCACGGGAGGTGGAATGCGATCTGGAAGTGGCGGTGGAATGAGATATGGCGGGGGAGGTGGAATGCGATCTGGAAGTGGCGGTGGAATGAGATATGGCGGGGGAGGCGGAATGCGATCTGGCGGTGGAGGAGGAATGAGATATGGCACTGTAGGTGGAATGCGATCTGGAAGTGGCGGTGGAATGAGATATGGCGGGGGAGGTGGAATGCGATCTGGAAGTGGCGGTGGAATGAGATATGGCGGGGGAGGCGGAATGCGATCTGGCACGGGAGGAGGTATGCGATCTGGCACGGGAGGTGGAATGCGATCTGGAAGTGGCGGTGGAATGAGATATGGCGGGGGAGGTGGAATGCGATCTGGAAGTGGCGGTGGAATGAGATATGGCGGGGGAGGCGGAATGCGATCTGGCGGTGGAGGAGGAATGAGATATGGCACGGTAGGTGGAATGCGATCTGGAAGTGGCGGTGGAATGAGATATGGCGGGGGAGGTGGAATGCGATCTGGAAGTGGCGGTGGAATGAGATATGGCGGGGGAGGCGGAATGCGATCTGGCGGTGGAGGAGGAATGAGATATGGCACGGTAGGTGGAATGCAATCTGGCACGGGATATAGAACGCGATCTAGTAGAGGAGGTAGAATGCGATCTGGCACGGGAGGTGGTATGCGATCTGGCACGGGAGGTGGAATGCGATCTGGAAGTGGCGGTGGAATGAGATATGGCGGGGGAGGTGGAATGCGATCTGGAAGTGGCGGTGGAATGAGATATGGCGGGGGAGGCGGAATGCGATCTGGCGGTGGAGGAGGAATGAGATATGGCACGGTAGGTGGAATGCGATCTGGAAGTGGCGGTGGAATGAGATATGGCGGGGGAGGTGGAATGCGATCTGGAAGTGGCGGTGGAATGAGATATGGTGGGGGAGGCGGAATGCGATCTGGCACGGGAGGAGGTATGCGTTCTGGCACGGGAGGTGGAATGCGATCTGGAAGTGGCGGTGGAATGAGATATGGCGGGGGAGGTGGAATGCGATCTGGAAGTGGCGGTGGAATGAGATATGGCGGGGGAGGCGGAATGCGATCTGGCGGTGGAGGAGGAATGAGATATGGCACGGTAGGTGGAATGCGATCTGGAAGTGGCGGTGGAATGAGATATGGCACGGTAGGTGCAATGCAATCTGGCACGGGATATGGAACGCGATCTGCTGAAGGAGGTGGATTGCGATGTTGCACGTGAGGAGGAATGCGATCTGGCACGGGAGGTGGAATGCGATGTGGTACGGAAGGTGGTATGCGAATGAGACGGGAGGTGGAATGCGATCTGGAACGGGAGGTGTAATGCGATCTGGAGCGGCATATGGCACGCGATCTGGTGCGGGAGGAGGAATGCGATCTGTCACGGAAGGTGAAATGCGATCTGGTATGGGAGGTGGAATGTGATATGTGACGGGAAGTAGAATGCATTCTGGCACGGGATATGGAACGCGATCTAGCAGAGGAGGTAGAATGAGATCTGGCACGGGAGGTAGAATGCGATCTAGCACGGGAGGTGAAGTGCCATCTGGCGCTGGAGCTGGAGTTCGATCTGGCACGGGATAAGGCACGCGATATGGCACGGGATGAGCAATGCGAACTGCCAGAGGATATGCCACGCGATCTGGCACGGGATATGACACGCGATCTGGCAAGGGAGTTGGAATGCGATCTGGCAAGGGAGGTGGAATGCGATCTGGCACCGGAGGTGGAATAGGACCTGGCACGGGATCTGGCACGCGATCTGGCACTGGATACGGCACGCGATCTGTCACGGGAGGTGGAATGCGATCTGGCACGGGAGGTGGTGTGCCATCTGGCGCTGGAGGTGGAGTTCGATCTGGCACGGGGTAATGCACGCGATATGGCACGGGATGAGGAATGCGAACTGCCAGAGGATATGCCACGCGATCTGGCACGGGATATGACACGCGATTTGGCAAGGGAGTTGGAATGCGATCTGGCAAGGGAGGTGGAATGCGAACTGGCACCGGAGGTGGAATAGGACCTGGCACGGGATATGGCACGCGATCTGGCACTGGATACGGCACGCGATCTGGCACGGGAGGTGGAGTGCGATCTGGCACGGGAGGTGGAATTAGATCTAGCAGGGGAGGTGGATTGAGATTTGGCACGGGGTATGGCACGCGATATGGTACGGGAGGTGGAATGCAATCTGACACGAGAGGTGGAATGCGACCTCGCATGTAAGGTGGAATGCGGTCTAGTACGGGAGTTGGAATGCGATCTGGCACGGGATATGGAACGCGATCTGACACGGGAATTGGAATGCGATTTGGCTCTGGAAGAGGATTGCAATCTGGCAGGGGATGTGGAATGCGTTCTGGCACGCGAGGCGGAATGCGTTCTGGCACGGGATATGGTACGCGATCTGGCACTGGATACGGCACGCGATCTGGCTCGGGAGGTGGAATGCGATCTGGCACGGGAAGTGGAATGCGATCTGGCGCGGGATGTGGCATTCGATGTGGCACGGGATATGGCACGCGATCTGGCACGGGAGGTAGTATATGATCTAGCACGGGAGGTGGAGTGCCATCTGGCGCTGGAGCTGGAATTCGATCTGGCACGGGATAAGGCACGCGATATGGAACGGGATGAGGAATGCGAACTGGCAGGGGATATGGAACGCGATCTGGCACGGGATATGACACGCGATCTGGCATGGGAGTTGGAATGCGTTCTGGCAAGGGAGGTGGAATGCGATCTGGCACCGGAGGTGGAATACGATCTGGCACGGGATATGGCACGCGATCTGGCACTGCATACGGCACGCGATCTGGCACGGGAGGTGGAATGCGATCTGGCACGGGAAATGGAACGCGATCTAGCAGAGGAGGTAGAATGCCATCTGGCACGGGAAGTGGAATGCGTTCTGGCACGGGAGGCGGAATAGCGTTCTGGCACGGGATACGGCATGCGATCTGGCACTGGATACGGCATGCGATCTGGCACGGGAGGTGGAATTCGATCTGGGACGGGATATGACACGCGATCTGCTAAAGGAGGTGGATTGCGATGCGGCACGTGAGGTGGAATGCGATCTGGCACGGGAGGTGGAATGCGATCTGGAAGTGGTGGTGGAATGAGATATGGCGGGGGAGGTGGAATGCGATCTGGAAGTGGCGGTGGAATGAGATATGGCGGGGGAGGCGGAATGCGATCTGGCGGTGGAGGAGGAATGAGATATGGCACGGTAGGTGGAATGCAATTTGGCACGGGATATATAACGCGATTTAGTAGAGGAGGTAGAATGCGATCTGGCACGGGAGGTGCTATGCGATCTGGCACGGGAGGTGGAATGCGATCTGGAAGTGGCGGTGGAATGAGATATGGCGGGGGAGGTGGAATGCGATCTGGAAGTGGCGGTGGAATGAGATATGGCGGGGGAGGCGGAATGCGATCTGGCGGTGGAGGAGGAATGAGATATGGCACGGTAGGTGGAATGCGATCTGGAAGTGGCGGTGGAATGAGATATGGCGGGGGAGGTGGAATGCGATCTGGAAGTGGCGGTGGAATGAGATATGGCGGGGGAGGCGGAATGCGATCTGGCACGGGAGGAGGTATGCGATCTGGCACGGGAGGTGGAATGCGATCTGGAAGTGGCGGTGGAATGAGATATGGCGGGGGAGGTGGAATGCGATCTGGAAGTGGCGGTGGAATGAGATATGGCGGGGGAGGCGGAATGCGATCTGGCGGTGGAGGAGGAATGAGATATGGCACGGTAGGTGGAATGCGATCTGGAAGTGGCGGTGGAATGAGATATGGCGGGGGAGGTGGAATGCGATCTGGAAGTGGCGGTGGAATGAGATATGGCGGGGGAGGCGGAATGCGATCTGGCGGTGGAGGAGGAATGAGATATGGCACGGTAGGTGGAATGCGATCTGGAAGTGGCGGTGGAATGAGATATGGCGGGGGAGGTGGAATGCGATCTGGAAGTGGCGGTGGAATGAGATATGGCGGGGGAGGCGGAATGCGATCTGGCGGTGGAGGAAGAATGAGATATGGCACGGTAGGTGGAATGCAATCTGGCACGGGATATAGAACGCGATCTAGTAGAGGAGGTAGAATGCGAACTGGCACGGGAGGTGGTATGCGATCTGGCACGGGAGGTGGAATGCGATCTGGAAGTGGCGGTGGAATGAGATATGGCGGGGGAGGTGGAATGCGATCTGGAAGTGGCGGTGGAATGAGATATGGCGGGGGAGGCGGAATGCGATCTGGCGGTGGAGGAGGAATGAGATATGGCACGGTAGGTGGAATGCGATCTGGAAGTGGCGGTGGAATGAGATATGGCGGGGGAGGTGGAATGCGATCTGGAAGTGGCGGTGGAATGAGATATGGTGGGGGAGGCGGAATGCGATCTGGCACGGGAGGAGGTATGCGATCTGGCACGGGAGGTGGAATGCGATCTGGAAGTGGCGGTGGAATGAGATATGGCGGGGGAGGTGGAATGCGATCTGGAAGTGGCGGTGGAATGAGATATGGCGGGGGAGGCGGAATGCGATCTGGCGGTGGAGGAGGAATGAGATATGGCACGGTAGGTGGAATGCGATCTGGAAGTGGCGGTGGAATGAGATATGGCACGGTAGGTGCAATGCAATCTGGCACGGGATATGGAACGCGATCTGCTGAAGGAGGTGGATTGCGATGTTGCACGTGAGGAGGAATGCGATCTGGCACGGGAGGTGGAATGCGATGTGGTACGGAAGGTGGTATGCGAATGAGACGGGAGGTGGAATGCGATCTGGAACGGGAGGTGTAATGCGATCTGGAGCGGCATATGGCACGCGATCTGGTGCGGGAGGAGGAATGCGATCTGTCACGGAAGGTGAAATGCGATCTGGTATGGGAGGTGGAATGTGATATGTGACGGGAAGTAGAATGCATTCTGGCACGGGATATGGAACGCGATCTAGCAGAGGAGGTAGAATGAGATCTGGCACGGGAGGTAGAATGCGATCTAGCACGGGAGGTGAAGTGCCATCTGGCGCTGGAGCTGGAGTTCGATCTGGCACGGGATAAGGCACGCGATATGGCACGGGATGAGCAATGCGAACTGCCAGAGGATATGCCACGCGATCTGGCACGGGATATGACACGCGATCTGGCAAGGGAGTTGGAATGCGATCTGGCAAGGGAGGTGGAATGCGATCTGGCACCGGAGGTGGAATAGGACCTGGCACGGGATCTGGCACGCGATCTGGCACTGGATACGGCACGCGATCTGTCACGGGAGGTGGAATGCGATCTGGCACGGGAGGTGGTGTGCCATCTGGCGCTGGAGGTGGAGTTCGATCTGGCACGGGGTAATGCACGCGATATGGCACGGGATGAGGAATGCGAACTGCCAGAGGATATGCCACGCGATCTGGCACGGGATATGACACGCGATTTGGCAAGGGAGTTGGAATGCGATCTGGCAAGGGAGGTGGAATGCGAACTGGCACCGGAGGTGGAATAGGACCTGGCACGGGATATGGCACGCGATCTGGCACTGGATACGGCACGCGATCTGGCACGGGAGGTGGAGTGCGATCTGGCACGGGAGGTGGAATTAGATCTAGCAGGGGAGGTGGATTGAGATTTGGCACGGGGTATGGCACGCGATATGGTACGGGAGGTGGAATGCAATCTGACACGAGAGGTGGAATGCGACCTCGCATGTAAGGTGGAATGCGGTCTAGTACGGGAGTTGGAATGCGATCTGGCACGGGATATGGAACGCGATCTGACACGGGAATTGGAATGCGATTTGGCTCTGGAAGAGGATTGCAATCTGGCAGGGGATGTGGAATGCGTTCTGGCACGCGAGGCGGAATGCGTTCTGGCACGGGATATGGTACGCGATCTGGCACTGGATACGGCACGCGATCTGGCTCGGGAGGTGGAATGCGATCTGGCACGGGAAGTGGAATGCGATCTGGCGCGGGATGTGGCATTCGATTTGGCACGGGATATGGCACGCGATCTGGCACGGGAGGTAGTATATGATCTAGCACGGGAGGTGGAGTGCCATCTGGCGCTGGAGCTGGAATTCGATCTGGCACGGGATAAGGCACGCGATATGGAACGGGATGAGGAATGCGAACTGGCAGGGGATATGGAACGCGATCTGGCACGGGATATGCCACGCGATCTGGCATGGGAGTTGGAATGCGTTCTGGCAAGGGAGGTGGAATGCGATCTGGCACCGGAGGTGGAATACGATCTGGCACGGGATATGGCACGCGATCTGGCACTGCATACGGCACGCGATCTGGCACGGGAGGTGGAATGCGATCTGGCACGGGAAATGGAACGCGATCTAGCAGAGGAGGTAGAATGCGATCTAGCACGGGAGGTGAAGTGCCATCTGGCGCTGGAGGTGGAGTTCGATCTGGCACGGGATAAGGGACGCGATATGGCACGGGATGAGCAATGCGAACTGCCAGAGGATATGCCACGCGATCTGGCACGGGATATGACACGCGATCTGGCAAGGGAGTTGGAATGCGATCTGGCAAGGGAGGTGGAATGCGATCTATCACCGGAGGTGGAATAGGACCTGGCACGGGATCTGGCACGCGATCTGGCACTGGATACGGCACGCGATCTGTCACGGGAGGTGGAATGCGATCTGGCACGGGAGGTGGTGTGCCATCTGGCGCTGGAGGTGGAGTTCGATCTGGCACGGGGTAATGCACGCGATATGGCACGGGATGAGGAATGCGAACTGCCAGAGGATATGCCACGCGATCTGGCACGGGATATGACACGAGATTTGGCAAGGGAGTTGGAATGCGATCTGGCAAGGGAGGTGGAATGCGAACTGTCACCGGAGGTGGAATAGGACCTGGCACGGGATATGGCACGCGATCTGGCACTGGATACGGCACGCGATCTGGCACGGGAGGTGGAGTGCGATCTGGCACGGGAGGTGGAATTAGATCTAGCAGGGGAGGTGGATTGAGATTTGGCACGGGCTATGGCACGCGATATGGTACGGGAGGTGGAATGCAATCTGACACGAGAGGTGGAATGCGACCTCGCATGTAAGGTGGAATGCGGTCTAGTACGGGAGTTGGAATGCGATCTGGCACGGGATATGGAACGCGATCTGACACGGGAATTGGAATGCGATTTGGCTCTGGAAGAGGATTGCAATCTGGCAGGGGATGTGGAATGCGTTCTGGCACGCGAGGCGGAATGCGTTCTGGCACGGGATATGGTACGCGATCTGGCACTGGATACGGCACGCGATCTGGCTCGGGAGGTGGAATGCGATCTGGCACGGGAAGTGGAATGCGATCTGGCGCGGGATGTGGCATTCGATGTGGCACGGGATATGGCACGCGATCTGGCACGGGAGGTAGTATATGATCTAGCACGGGAGGTGGAGTGCCATCTGGCGCTGGAGCTGGAATTCGATCTGGCACGGGATAAGGCACGCGATATGGAACGGGATGAGGAATGCGAACTGGCAGGGGATATGGAACGCGATCTGGCACGGGATATGACACGCGATCTGGCATGGGAGTTGGAATGCGTTCTGGCAAGGGAGGTGGAATGCGATCTGGCACCGGAGGTGGAATACGATCTGGCACGGGATATGGCACGCGATCTGGCACTGCATACGGCACGCGATCTGGCACGGGAGGTGGAATGCGATCTGGCACGGGAAATGGAACGCGATCTAGCAGAGGAGGTAGAATGCCATCTGGCACGGGAAGTGGAATGCGTTCTGGCATGGAAGGCGGAATAGCGTTCTGGCACGGGATACGGCATGCGATCTGGCACTGGATACGGCACGCGATCTGGCACGGGAGGTGGAATTCGATCTGGGACGGGATATGACACGCGATCTGCTAAAGGAGGTGGATTGCGATGCGGCACGTGAGGTGGAATGCGATCTGGCACGGGAGGTGGAATGCGATCTGGAAGTGGCGGTGGAATGAGATATGGCGGGGGAGGTGGAATGCGATCTGGAAGTGGCGGTGGAATGAGATATGGCGGGGGAGGCGGAATGCGATCTGGCGGTGGAGGAGGAATGAGATATGGCACGGTAGGTGGAATGCAATCTGGCACGGGATATATAACGCGATTTAGTAGAGGAGGTAGAATGCGATCTGGCACGGGAGGTGGTATGCGATCTGGCACGGGAGGTGGAATGCGATCTGGAAGTGGCGGTGGAATGAGATATGGCGGGGGAGGTGGAATGCGATCTGGAAGTGGCGGTGGAATGAGATATGGCGGGGGAGGCGGAATGCGATCTGGCGGTGGAGGAGGAATGAGATATGGCACGGTAGGTGGAATGCGATCTGGAAGTGGCGGTGGAATGAGATATGGCGGGGGAGGTGGAATGCGATCTGGAAGTGGCGGTGGAATGAGATATGGCGGGGGAGGCGGAATGCGATCTGGCACGGGAGGAGGTATGCGATCTGGCACGGGAGGTGGAATGCGATCTGGAAGTGGCGGTGGAATGAGATATGGCGGGGGAGGTGGAATGCGATCTGGAAGTGGCGGTGGAATGAGATATGGCGGGGGAGGCGGAATGCGATCTGGCGGTGGAGGAGGAATGAGATATGGCACGGTAGGTGGAATGCGATCTGGAAGTGGCGGTGGAATGAGATATGGCGGGGGAGGTGGAATGCGATCTGGAAGTGGCGGTGGAATGAGATATGGCGGGGGAGGCGGAATGCGATCTGGCGGTGGAGGAGGAATGAGATATGGCACGGTAGGTGGAATGCGATCTGGAAGTGGCGGTGGAGTGAGATATGGCGGGGGAGGTGGAATGCGATCTGAAAGTGGCGGAGGAATGAGATATGGCGGGGGAGGCGGAATGCGATCTGGCGGTGGAGGAGGAATGAGATATGGCACGGTAGGTGGAATGCAATCTGGCACGGGATATAGAACGCGATCTAGTAGAGGAGGTAGAATGCGATCTGGCACGGGAGGTGGTATGCGATCTGGCACGGGAGGTGGAATGCGAAGGCGGAATGCGATCTGGCGGTGGAGGAGGAATGAGATATGGCACGGTAGGTGGAATGCGATCTGGAAGTGGCGGTGGAATGAGATATGGCGGGGGAGGTGGAATGCGATCTGGAAATGGCGGTGGAATGAGATATGGTGGGGGAGGCGGAATGCGATCTGGCACGGGAGGAGGTATGCGATCTGGCACGGGAGGTGGAATGCGATCTGGAAGTGGCGGTGGAATGAGATATGGCGGGGGAGGTGGAATGCGATCTGGAAGTGGCGGTGGAATGAGATATGGCGGGGGAGGCGGAATGCGATCTGGCGGTGGAGGAGGAATGCGATCTGGATGTGGCGGTGGAATGAGATATGGTGGGGGAGGCGGAATGAGATATGGCGGGGGAGGTGGAATGCGATCTGGAAGTGGCGGTGGAATGAGATTTGGCGGGGGAGGCGGAATGCGATCTGGCGGTGGAGGATGAATGAGATATGGCACGGTAGGTGGAATGCGATCTGGAAGTGGCGGTGGAATGAGATATGGCGGGGGAGGTGGAATGCGATCTGGAAGTGGCGGTGGGATGAGATATGGCGGGGGAGGCGGAATGCGATCTGGCGGTGGAGGAGGAATGAGATATGGCACGGTAGGTGGAATGCAATCTGGCACGGGATATAGAACGCGATCTAGTAGAGGAGGTAGAATGCGATCTGGCACGGGAGGTGGTATGCGATCTGGCACGGGAGGTGGAATGCGATCTGGAAGTGGCGGTGGAATGAGATATGGCGGGGGAGGTGGAATGCGATCTGGAAGTGGCGGTGGAATGAGATATGGCGGGGGAGGCGGAATGCGATCTGGCGGTGGAGGAGGAATGAGATATGGCACGGTAGGTGGAATGCGATCTGGAAGTGGCGGTGGAATGAGATATGGCGGGGGAGGTGGAATGCGATCTGGAAGTGGCGGTGGAATGAGATATGGTGGGGGAGGCGGAATGCGATCTGGCACGGGAGGAGGTATGCGATCTGGCACGGGAGGTGGAATGCGATCTGGAAGTGGCGGTGGAATGAGATATGGCGGGGGAGGTGGAATGCGATCTGGAAGTGGCGGTGGAATGAGATATGGCGGGGGAGGCGGAATTCGATCTGGCGGTGGAGGAGGAATGAGATATGGCACGGTAGGTGGAATGCGATCTGGAAGTGGCGGTGGAATGAGATATGGCACGGTAGGTGCAATGCAGTCTGGCACGGGATATGGAACGCGATCTGCTGAAGGAGGTGGATTGCGATATTGCACGTGAGGAGGAATGCGATCTGGCACGGGAGGTGGAATGCGATGTGGTACGGAAGGTGGTATGTGAATGAGACGGGAGGTGGAATGCGATCTGGAACGGGAGGTGTAATGCGATCTGGAGCGGCATATGGCACGCGATCTGGTGCGAGAGGAGGAATGCGATCTGTCACGGAAGGTGAAATGCGATCTGGTATGGGAGGTGGAATGTGATATGTGACGGGAAGTAGAATGCATTCTGGCACGGGATATGGAACGCGATCTAGCAGAGGAGGTAGAATGAGATCTGGCACGGGAGGTAGAATGCGATCTAGCACGGGAGGTGAAGTGCCATCTGGCGCTGGAGGTGGAGTTCGATCTGGCACGGGATAAGGCACGCGATATGGCACGGGATGAGCAATGCGAACTGCCAGAGGATATGCCACGCGATCTGGCACGGGATATGACACGCGATCTAGCAAGGGAGTTGGAATGCGATCTGGCAAGGGAGGTGGAATGCGAACTGGCACGGGAGGTGGTGTGCCATCTGGCGCTGGAGGTGGAGTTCGATCTGGCACGGGGTAATGCACGCGATATGGCACGGGATGAGGAATGCGAACTGCCAGAGGATATGCCACGCGATCTGGCACTTGATATGACACGCGATTTGGCAAGGGAGTTGGAATGCGATCTGGCAAGGGAGGTGGAATGCGAACTGGCACCGGAGGTGGAATAGGACCTGGCACGGGATATGGCACGCGATCTGGCACTGGATACGGCACGCGATCTGGCACGGGAGGTGGAGTGCGATCTGGCACGGGAGGTGGAATTAGATCTAGCAGGGGAGGTGGATTGAGATTTGGCACGGGGTATGGCACGCGATATGGTACGGGAG
The DNA here is from genome assembly GCF_040183065.1 of Periplaneta americana. Lineage (NCBI taxonomy): Eukaryota > Metazoa > Arthropoda > Insecta > Blattodea > Blattidae > Periplaneta > Periplaneta americana. The sequence goes on from NC_091128.1 coordinate 4,491,578, forward strand.
GTGGAATGCAATCTGACACGAGAGGTGGAATGCGACCTCGCACGTAAGGTGGAATGCGGTCTAGTACGGGAGTTGGAATGCGATCTGGCACGGGATATGGAACGCGATCTGACACGGGAATTGGAATGCGATTTGGCTCTGGAAGAGGATTGCAATCTGGCAGGGGATGTGGAATGCGTTCTGGCACGCGAGGCGGAATGCGTTCTGGCACGGGATATGGTACGCGATCTGGCACTGGATACGGCACGCGATCTGGCTCGGGAGGTGGAATGCGATCTGGCACGGGAAGTGGAATGCGATCTGGCGCGGGATGTGGCATTCGATGTGGCACGGGATATGGCACGCGATCTGGCACGGGAGGTAGTATATGATCTAGCACGGGAGGTGGAGTGCCATCTGGCGCTGGAGCTGGAATTCGATCTGGCACGGGATAAGGCACGCGATATGGAACGGGATGAGGAATGCGAACTGGCAGGGGATATGGAACGCGATCTGGCACGGGATATGACACGCGATCTGGCATGGGAGTTGGAATGCGTTCTGGCAAGGGAAGTGGAATGCGATCTGGCACCGGAGGTGGAATACGATCTGGCACGGGATATGGCACGCGATCTGGCACTGCATACGGCACGCGATCTGGCACGGGAGGTGGAATGCGATCTGGCACGGGAAATGGAACGCGATCTAGCAGAGGAGGTAGAATGCCATCTGGCACGGGAAGTGGAATGCGTTCTGGCACGGGAGGCGGAATAGCGTTCTGGCACGGGATACGGCATGCGATCTGGCACTGGATACGGCACGCGATCTGGCACGGGAGGTGGAATTCGATCTGGGACGGGATATGACACGCGATCTGCTAAAGGAGGTGGATTGCGATGCGGCACGTGAGGTGGAATGCGATCTGGCACGGGAGGTGGAATGCGATCTGGAAGTGGCGGTGGAATGAGATATGGCGGGGGAGGTGGAATGCGATCTGGAAGTGGCGGTGGAATGAGATATGGCGGGGGAGGCGGAATGCGATCTGGCGGTGGAGGAGGAATGAGATATGGCACGGTAGGTGGAATGCAATCTGGCACGGGATATATAACGCGATTTAGTAGAGGAGGTAGAATGCGATCTGGCACGGGAGGTGGTATGCGATCTGGCACGGGTGGTGGAATGCGATCTGGAAGTGGCGGTGGAATGAGATATGGCGGGGGAGGTGGAATGCGATCTGGAAGTGGCGGTGGAATGAGATATGGCGGGGGAGGCGGAATGCGATCTGGCGGTGGAGGAGGAATGAGATATGGCACGGTAGGTGGAATGCGATCTGGAAGTGGCGGTGGAATGAGATATGGCGGGGGAGGTGGAATGCGATCTGGAAGTGGCGGTGGAATGAGATATGGCGGGGGAGGCGGAATGCGATCTGGCGGTGGAGGAGGAATGAGATATGGCACGGTAGGTGGAATGCAATCTGGCACGGGATATAGAACGCGATCTAGTAGAGGAGGTAGAATGAGATCTGGCACGGGAGGTGTTATGCGATCTGGCACGGGAGGTGGAATGCGATCTGGAAGTGGCGGTGGAATGAGATATGGCGGGGGAGGTGGAATGCGATCTGGAAGTGGCGGTGGAATGAGATATGGCGGGGGAGGCGGAATGCGATCTGGCGGTGGAGGAGGAATGAGATATGGCACGGTAGGTGGAATGCGATCTGGAAGTGGCGGTGGAATGAGATATGGCGGGGGAGGTGGAATGCGATCTGGAAGTGGCGGTGGAATGAGTTATGGTGGGGGAGGCGGAATGCGATCTGGCACGGGAGGAGGTATGCGATCTGGCACGGGAGGTGGAATGCGATCTGGAAGTGGCCGTGGAATGAGATATGGCGGGGGAGGTGGAATGCGATCTGGAAGTGGCGGTGGAATGAGATATGGCGGGGGAGGCGGAATGCGATCTGGCGGTGGAGGAGGAATGAGATATGGCACGGTAGGTGGAATGCGATCTGGAAGTGGCGGTGGAATGAGATATGGCACGGTAGGTGCAATGCAATCTGGCACGGGATATGGAACGCGATCTGCTGAAGGAGTTGGATTGCGATGTTGCACGTGAGGAGGAATGCGATCTGGCAAGGGAGGTGGTATGCGATCTGGCACGGGAGGTGGAATGCGATCTGGAAGTGGCGGTGGAATGAGATATGGCGGGGGAGGTGGAATGCGATCTGGAAGTGGCGGTGGAATGAGATATGGCGGGGGAGGCGGAATGCGATCTGGCGGTGGAGGAGGAATGAGATATGGCACGGTAGGTGGAATGCGATCTGGAAGTGGCGGTGGAATGAGATATGGCGGGGGAGGTGGAATGCGATCTGGAAGTGGCGGTGGAATGAGATATGGTGGGGGAGGCGGAATGCGATCTGGCACGGGAGGAGGTATGCGATCTGGCACGGGAGGTGGAATGCGATCTGGAAGTGGCGGTGGAATGAGATATGGCGGGGGAGGTGGAATGCGATCTGGAAGTGGCGGTGGAATGAGATATGGCGGGGGAGGCGGAATGCGATCTGGCGGTGGAGGAGGAATGAGATATGGCACGGTAGGTGGAATGCGATCTGGAAGTGGCGGTGGAATGAGATATGGCACGGTAGGTGCAATGCAGTCTGGCACGGGATATGGAACGCGATCTGCTGAAGGAGGTGGTTTGCGATGTTGCACGTGAGGAGGAATGCGATCTGGCACGGGAGGTGGAATGCGATGTGGTACGGAAGGTGGTATGTGAATGAGACGGGAGGTGGAATGCGATCTGGAACGGGAGGTGTAATGCGATCTGGAGCGGCATATGGCACGCGATCTGGTGCGGGAGGAGGAATGCGATCTGTCACGGAAGGTGAATTGCGATCTGGTATGGGAGGTGGAATGTGATATGTGACGGGAAGTAGAATGCATTCTGGCACGGGATATGGAACGCGATCTAGCAGAGGAGGTAGAATGAGATCTGGCACGGGAGGTAGAATGCGATCTAGCACGGGAGGTGAAGTGCCATCTGGCGCTGGAGGTGGAGTTCGATCTGGCACGGGATAAGTCACGCGATATGGCACGGGATGAGCAATGCGAACTGCCAGAGGATATGCCACGCGATCTGGCACGGGATATGACACGCGATCTGGCAAGGGAGTTGGAATGCGATCTGGCAAGGGAGGTGGAATGCGATCTGGCACCGGAGGTGGAATAGGACCTGGCACGGGATCTGGCACGCGATCTGGCACTGGATACGGCACGCGATCTGTCACGGGAGGTGGAATGCGATCTGGCACGGGAGGTGGTGTGCCATCTGGCGCTGGAGGTGGAGTTCGATCTGGCACGGGGTAATGCACGCGATATGGCACGGGATGAGGAATGCGAACTGCCAGAGGATATGCCACGCGATCTGGCACGGGATATGACACGCGATTTGGCAAGGGAGTTGGAATGCGATCTGGCAAGGGAGGTGGAATGCGAACTGGCACCGGAGGTGGAATAGGACCTGGCACGGGATATGGCACGCGATCTGGCACTGGATACGGCACGCGATCTGGCACGGGAGGTGGAGTGCGATCTGGCACGGGAGGTGGAATTAGATCTAGCAGGGGAGGTGGATTGAGATTTGGCACGGGGTATGGCACGCGATATGGTACGGGAGGTGGAATGCAATCTGACACGAGAGGTGGAATGCGACCTCGCATGTAAGGTGGAATGCGGTCTAGTACGGGAGTTGGAATGCGATCTGGCACGGGATATGGAACGCGATCTGACACGGGAATTGGAATGCGATTTGGCTCTGGAAGAGGATTGCAATCTGGCAGGGGATGTGGAATGCGTTCTGGCACGCGAGGCGGAATGCGTTCTGGCACGGGATATGGTACGCGATCTGGCACTGGATACGGCACGCGATCTGGCTCGGGAGGTGGAATGCGATCTGGCACGAGAAGTGGAATGCGATCTGGCGCGGGATGTGGCATTCGATGTGGCACGGGATATGGCACGCGATCTGGCACGGGAGGTAGTATATGATCTAGCACGGGAGGTGGAGTGCCATCTGGCGCTGGAGCTGGAATTCGATCTGGCACGGGATAAGGCACGCGATATGGAACGGGATGAGGAATGCGAACTGGCAGGGGATATGGAACGCGATCTGGCACGGGATATGACACGCGATCTGGCATGGGAGTTGGAATGCGTTCTGGCAAGGGAGGTGGAATGCGATCTGGCACCGGAGGTGGAATACGATCTGGCACGGGATATGGCACGTGATCTGGCACTGCATACGGCACGCGATCTGGCACGGGAGGTGGAATGCGATCTGGCACGGGAAATGGAACGCGATCTAGCAGAGGAGGTAGAATGCCATCTGGCACGGGAAGTGGAATGCGTTCTGGCACGGGAGGCGGAATAGCGTTCTGGCACGGGATACGGCATGCGATCTGGCACTGGATACGGCACGCGATCTGGCACGGGAGGTGGAATTCGATCTGGGACGGGATATGACACGCGATCTGCTAAAGGAGGTGGATTGCGATGCGGCACGTGAGGTGGAATGCGATCTGGCACGGGAGGTGGAATGCGATCTGGAAGTGGCGGTGGAATGAGATATGGCGGGGGAGGTGGAATGCGATCTGGAAGTGGCGGTGGAATGAGATATGGCGGGGGAGGCGGAATGCGATCTGGCGGTGGAGGAGGAATGAGATATGGCACGGTAGGTGGAATGCAATCTGGCACGGGATATATAACGCGATTTAGTAGAGGAGGTAGAATGCGATCTGGCACGGGAGGTGGTATGCGATCTGGCACGGGAGGTGGAATGCGATCTGGAAGTGGCGGTGGAATGAGATATGGCGGGGGAGGTGGAATGCGATCTGGAATTGGCGGTGGAATGAGATATGGCGGGGGAGGCGGAATGCGATCTGGCGGTGGAGGAGGAATGAGATATGGCACGGTAGGTGGAATGCGATCTGGAAGTGGCGGTGGAATGAGATATGGCGGGGGAGGTGGAATGCGATCTGGAAGTGGCGGTGGAATGAGATATGGCGGGGGAGGCGGAATGCGATCTGGCACGGGAGGAGGTATGCGATCTGGCACGGGAGGTGGAATGCGATCTGGAAGTGGCGGTGGAATGAGATATGGCGGGGGAGGTGGAATGCGATCTGGAAGTGGCGGTGGAATGAGATATGGCGGGGGAGGCGGAATGCGATCTGGCACGGGAGGAGGTATGCGATCTGGCACGGGAGGTGGAATGCGATCTGGAAGTGGCGGTGGAATGAGATATGGCGGGGGAGGTGGAATGCGATCTGGAAGTGGCGGTGGAATGAGATATGGCGGGGGAGGCGGAATGCGATCTGGCGGTGGAGGAGGAATGAGATATGGCACGGTAGGTGGAATGCGATCTGGAAGTGGCGGTGGAATGAGATATGGCGGGGGAGGTGGAATGCGATCTGGAAGTGGCGGTGGAATGAGATATGGCGGGGGAGGCGGAATGCGATCTGGCGGTGGAGGAGGAATGAGATATGGCACGGTAGGTGGAATGCAATCTGGCACGGGATATAGAACGCGATCTAGTAGAGGAGGTAGAATGCGATCTGGCACGGGAGGTGGTATGCGATCTGGCACGGGAGGTGGAATGCGATCTGGAAGTGGCGGTGGAATGAGATATGGCGGGGGAGGTGGAATGCGATCTGGAAGTGGCGGTGGAATGAGATATGGCGGGGGAGGCGGAATGCGATCTGGCGGTGGAGGAGGAATGAGATATGGCACGGTAGGTGGAATGCGATCTGGAAGTGGCGGTGGAATGAGATATGGCGGGGGAGGTGGAATGCGATCTGGAAGTGGCGGTGGAATGAGATATGGTGGGGGAGGCGGAATGCGATCTGGCACGGGAGGAGGTATGCGATCTGGCACGGGAGGTGGAATGCGATCTGGAAGTGGCGGTGGAATGAGATATGGCGGGGGAGGTGGAATGCGATCTGGAAGTGGCGGTGGAATGAGATATGGCGGGGGAGGCGGAATGCGATCTGGCGGTGGAGGAGGAATGAGATATGGCACGGTAGGTGGAATGCGATCTGGAAGTAGCGGTGGAATGAGATATGGCACGGTAGGTGCAATGCAATCTGGCACGGGATATGGAACGCGATCTGCTGAAGGAGGTGGATTGCGATGTTGCACGTGAGGAGGAATGCGATCTGGCACGGGAGGTGGAATGCGATGTGGTACGGAAGGTGGTATGCGAATGAGACGGGAGGTGGAATGCGATCTGGAACGGGAGGTGTAATGCGATCTGGAGCGGCATATGGCACGCGATCTGGTGCGGGAGGAGGAATGCGATCTGTCAAGGAAGGTGAAATGCGATCTGGTATGGGAGGTGGAATGTGATATGTGACGGGAAGTAGAATGCATTCTGGCACGGGATATGGAACGCGATCTAGCAGAGGAGGTAGAATGAGATCTGGCACGGGAGGTAGAATGCGATCTAGCACGGGAGTTGAAGTGCCATCTGGCGCTGGAGGTGGAGTTCGATCTGGCACGGGATAAGGCACGCGATATGGCACGGGATGAGCAATGCGAACTGCCAGAGGATATGCCACGCGATCTGGCACGGGATATGACACGCGATCTGGCAAGGGAGTTGGAATGCAGTCTGGCAAGGGAGGTGGAATGCGATCTGGCACCGGAGGTGGAATAGGACCTGGCACGGGATCTGGCACTCGATCTGGCACTGGATACGGCACGCGATCTGTCACGGGAGGTGGAATACGATCTGGCACGGGAGGTGGTGTGCCATCTGGCGCTGGAGGTGGAGTTCGATCTGGCACGGGGTAATGCACGCGATATGGCACGGGATGAGGAATGCGAACTGCCAGAGGATATGCCACGCGATCTGGCACGGGATATGACACGCGATTTGGCAAGGGAGTTGGAATGCGATCTGGCAAGGGAGGTGGAATGCGAACTGGCACCGGAGGTGGAATAGGACCTGGCACGGGATATGGCACGCGATCTGGCACTGGATACGGCACGCGATCTGGCACGGGAGGTGGAGTGCGATCTGGCACGGGAGGTGGAATTAGATCTAGCAGGGGAGGTGGATTGAGATTTGGCACGGGGTATGGCACGCGATATGGTACGGGAGGTGGAATGCAATCTGACACGAGAGGTGGAATGCGACCTCGCATGTAAGGTGGAATGCGGTCTAGTACGGGAGTTGGAATGCGATCTGGCACGGGATATGGAACGCGATCTGACACGGGAATTGGAATGCGATTTGGCTCTGGAAGAGGATTGCAATCTGGCAGGGGATGTGGAATGCGTTCTGGCACGCGAGGCGGAATGCGTTCTGGCACGGGATATGGTACGCGATCTGGCACTGGATACGGCACGCGATCTGGCTCGGGAGGTGGAATGCGATCTGGCACGGGAAGTGGAATGCGATCTGGCGCGGGATGTGGCATTCGATGTGGCACGGGATATGGCACGCGATCTGGCACGGGAGGTAGTATATGATCTAGCACGGGAGGTGGAGTGCCATCTGGCGCTGGAGCTGGAATTCGATCTGGCACGGGATAAGGCACGCGATATGGAACGGGATGAGGAATGCGAACTGGCAGGGGATATGGAACGCGATCTGGCACGGGATATGACACGCGATCTGGCATGGGAGTTGGAATGCGTTCTGGCAAGGGAGGTGGAATGCGATCTGGCACCGGAGGTGGAATACGATCTGGCACGGGATATGGCACGCGATCTGGCACTGCATACGGCACGCGATCTGGCACGGGAGGTGGAATGCGATCTGGCACGGGAAATGGAACGCGATCTAGCAGAGGAGGTAGAATGCGATCTAGCACGGGAGGTGAAGTGCCATCTGGCGCTGGAGGTGGAGTTCGATCTGGCACGGGATAAGGCACGCGATATGGCACGGGATGAGCAATGCGAACTGCCAGAGGATATGCCACGCGATCTGGCACGGGATATGACACGCGATCTGGCAAGGGAGTTGGAATGCGATCTGGCAAGGGAGGTGGAATGCGATCTGGCACCGGAGGTGGAATAGGACCTGGCACGGGATCTGGCACGCGATCTGGCACTGGATACGGCACGCGATCTGTCACGGGAGGTGGAATGCGATCTGGCACGGGAGGTGGTGTGCCATCTGGCGCTGGAGGTGGAGTTCGATCTGGCACGGGGTAATGCACGCGATATGGCACGGGATGAGGAATGCGAACTGCCAGAGGATATGCCACGCGATCTGGCACGGGATATGACACGCGATTTGGCAAGGGAGTTGGAATGCGATCTGGCAAGGGAGGTGGAATGCGAACTGTCACCGGAGGTGGAATAGGACCTGGCACGGGATATGGCACGCGATCTGGCACTGGATACGGCACGCGATCTGGCACGGGAGGTGGAGTGCGATCTGGCACGGGAGGTGGAATTAGATCTAGCAGGGGAGGTGGATTGAGATTTGGCACGGGGTATTGCACGCGATATGGTACGGGAGGTGGAATGCAATCTGACACGAGAGGTGGAATGCGACCTCGCATGTAAGGTGGAATGCGGTCTAGTACGGGAGTTGGAATGCGATCTGGCACGGGATATGGAACGCGATCTGACACGGGAATTGGAATGCGATTTGGCTCTGGAAGAGGATTGCAATCTGGCAGGGGATGTGGAATGCGTTCTGGCACGCGAGGCGGAATGCGTTCTGGCACGGGATATGGTATGCGATCTGGCACTGGATACGGCACGCGATCTGGCTCGGGAGGTGGAATGCGATCTGGCACGGGAAGTGGAATGCGATCTGGCGCGGGATGTGGCATTCGATGTGGCACGGGATATGGCAGGCGATCTGGCACGGGAGGTAGTATATGATCTAGCACGGGAGGTGGAGTGCCATCTGGCGCTGGAGCTGGAATTCGATCTGGCACGGGATAAGGCACGCGATATGGAACGGGATGAGGAATGCGAACTGGCAGGGGATATGGAACGCGATCTGGCACGGGATATGACACGCGATCTGGCATGGGAGTTGGAATGCGTTCTGGCAAGGGAGGTGGAATGCGATCTGGCACCGGAGGTGGAATACGATCTGGCACGGGATATGGCACGCGATCTGGCACTGCATACGGCACGCGATCTGGCACGGGAGGTGGAATGCGATCTGGCACGGGAAATGGAACGCGATCTAGCAGAGGAGGTAGAATGCCATCTGGCACGGGAAGTGGAATGCGTTCTGGCACGGGAGGCGGAATAGCGTTCTGGCACGGGATACGGCATGCGATCTGGCACTGGATACGGCACGCGATCTGGCACGGGAGGTGGAATTCGATCTGGGACGGGATATGACACGCGATCTGCTAAAGGAGGTGGATTGCGATGCGGCACGTGAGGTGGAATGCGATCTGGCACGGGAGGTGGAATGCGATCTGGAAGTGGCGGTGGAATGAGATATGGCGGGGGAGGTGGAATGCGATCTGGAAGTGGCGGTGGAATGAGATATGGCGGGGGAGGCGGAATGCGATCTGGCGGTGGAGGAGGAATGAGATATGGCACGGTAGGTGGAATGCAATCTGGCACGGGATATATAACGCGATTTAGTAGAGGAGGTAGAATGCGATCTGGCACGGGAGGTGGTATGCGATCTGGCACGGGAGGTGGAATGCGATCTGGAAGTGGCGGTGGAATGAGATATGGCGGGGGAGGTGGAATGCGATCTGGAAGTGGCGGTGGAATGAGATATGGCGGGGGAGGCGGAATGCGATCTGGCGGTGGAGGAGGAATGAGATATGGCACGGTAGGTGGAATGCGATCTGGAAGTGGCGGTGGAATGAGATATGGCGGGGGAGGTGGAATGCGATCTGGAAATGGCGGTGGAATGAGATATGGTGGGGGAGGCGGAATGCGATCTGGCACGGGAGGAGGTATGCGATCTGGCACGGGAGGTGGAATGCGATCTGGAAGTGGCGGTGGAATGAGATATGGCGGGGGAGGTGGAATGCGATCTGGAAGTGGCGGTGGAATGAGATATGGCGGGGGAGGCGGAATGCGATCTGGCGGTGGAGGAGGAATGAGATATGGCACGGTAGGTGGAATGCGATCTGGAAGTGGCGGTGGAATGAGATATGGCGGGGGAGGTGGAATGCGATCTGGAAGTGGCGGTGGAATGAGATATGGCGGGGGAGGCGGAATGCGATCTGGCGGTGGAGGAGGAATGAGATATGGCACGGTAGGTGGAATGCGATCTGGAAGTGGCGGTGGAATGAGATATGGCGGGGGAGGTGGAATGCGATCTGGAAGTGGCGGTGGAATGAGATATGGCGGGGGAGGCGGAATGCGATCTGGCGGTGGAGGAGGAATGAGATATGGCACGGTAGGTGGAATGCAATCTGGCACGGGATGTAGAACGCGATCTAGTAGAGGAGGTAGAATGCGATCTGGCACGGGAGGTGGTATGCGATCTGGCACGGGAGGTGGAATGCGATCTGGAAGTGGCGGTGGAATGAGATATGGCGGGGGAGGTGGAATGCGATCTGGAAGTGGCGGTGGAATGAGATATGGCGGGGGAGGCGGAATGCGATCTGGCGGTGGAGGAGGAATGAGATATGGCACGGTAGGTGGAATGCGATCTGGAAGTGGCGGTGGAATGAGATATGGCGGGGGAGGTGGAATGCGATCTGGAAATGGCGGTGGAATGAGATATGGTGGGGGAGGCGGAATGCGATCTGGCACGGGAGGAGGTATGCGATCTGGCACGGGAGGTGGAATGCGATCTGGAAGTGGCGGTGGAATGAGATATGGCGGGGGAGGTGGAATGCGATCTGGAAGTGGCGGTGGAATGAGATATGGCGGGGGAGGCGGAATGCGATCTGGCGGTGGAGGAGGAATGAGATATGGCACGGTAGGTGGAATGCGATCTGGAAGTGGCGGTGGAATGAGATATGGCGGGGGAGGTGGAATGCGATCTGGAAGTGGCGGTGGAATGAGATTTGGCGGGGGAGGCGGAATGCGATCTGGCGGTGGAGGATGAATGAGATATGGCACGGTAGGTGGAATGCGATCTGGAAGTGGCGGTGGAATGAGATATGGCGGGGGAGGTGGAATGCGATCTGGAAGTGGCGGTGGAATGAGATATGGCGGGGGAGGCGGAATGCGATCTGGCGGTGGAGGAGGAATGAGATATGGCACGGTAGGTGGAATGCAATCTGGCACGGGATATAGAACGCGATCTAGTAGAGAAGGTAGAATGCGATCTGGCACGGGAGGTGGTATGCGATCTGGCACGGGAGGTGGAATGCGATCTGGAAGTGGCGGTGGAATGAGATATGGCGGGGGAGGTGGAATGCGATCTGGAAGTGGCGGTGGAATGAGATATGGCGGGGGAGGCGGAATGCGATCTGGCGGTGGAGGAGGAATGAGATATGGCACGGTAGGTGGAATGCGATCTGGAAGTGGCGGTGGAATGAGATATGGCGGGGGAGGTGGAATGCGATCTGGAAGTGGCGGTGGAATGAGATATGGTGGGGGAGGCGGAATGCGATCTGGCACGGGAGGAGGTATGCGATCTGGCACGGGAGGTGGAATGCGATCTGGAAGTGGCGGTGGAATGAGATATGGCGGGGGAGGCGGAATGCGATCTGGCGGTGGAGGAGGAATGAGATATGGCACGGTAGGTGGAATGCGATCTGGAAGTGGCGGTGGAATGAGATATGGCGGGGGAGGTGGAATGCGATCTGGAAGTGGCGGTGGAATGAGATATGGTGGGGGAGGCGGAATGCGATCTGGCACGGGAGGAGGTATGCGATCTGGCACGGGAGGTGGAATGCGATCTGGAAGTGGCGGTGGAATGAGATATGGCGGGGGAGGTGGAATGCGATCTGGAAGTGGCGGTGGAATGAGATATGGCGGGGGAGGCGGAATTCGATCTGGCGGTGGAGGAGGAATGAGATATGGCACGGTAGGTGGAATGCGATCTGGAAGTGGCGGTGGAATGAGATATGGCACGGTAGGTGCAATGCAGTCTGGCACGGGATATGGAACGCGATCTGCTGAAGGAGGTGGATTGCGATGTTGCACATGAGGAGGAATGCGATCTGGCACGGGAGGTGGAATGCGATGTGGTACGGAAGGTGGTATGTGAATGAGACGGGAGGTGGAATGCGATCTGGAACGGGAGGTGTAATGCGATCTGGAGCGGCATATGGCACGCGATCTGGTGCGGGAGGAGGAATGCGATCTGTCACGGAAGGTGAAATGCGATCTGGTATGGGAGGTGGAATGTGATATGTGACGGGAAGTAGAATGCATTCTGGCACGGGATATGGAACGCGATCTAGCAGAGGAGGTAGAATGAGATCTGGCACGGGAGGTAGAATGCGATCTAGCACGGGAGGTGAAGTGCCATCTGGCGCTGGAGGTGGAGTTCGATCTGGCACGGGATAAGGCACGCGATATGGCACGGGATGAGCAATGCGAACTGCCAGAGGATATGCCACGCGATCTGGCACGGGATATGACACGCGATCTAGCAAGGGAGTTGGAATGCGATCTGGCAAGGGAGGTGGAATGCGAACTGGCACGGGAGGTGGTGTGCCATCTGGCGCTGGAGGTGGAGTTCGATCTGGCACGGGGTAATGCACGCGATATGGCACGGGATGAGGAATGCGAACTGCCAGAGGATATGCCACGCGATCTGGCACGGGATATGACACGCGATTTGGCAAGGGAGTTGGAATGCGATCTGGCAAGGGAGGTGGAATGCGAACTGGCACCGGAGGTGGAATAGGACCTGGCACGGGATATGGCACGCGATCTGGCACTGGATACGGCACGCGATCTGGCACGGGAGGTGGAGTGCGATCTGGCACGGGAGGTGGAATTAGATCTAGCAGGGGAGGTGGATTGAGATTTGGCAGGGGGTATGGCACGCGATATGGTACGGGAGGTGGAATGCAATCTGACACGAGAGGTGGAATGCGACCTCGCATGTAAGGTGGAATGCGGTCTAGTACGGGAGTTGGAATGCGATCTGGCACGGGATATGGAACGCGATCTGACACGGGAATTGGAATGCGATTTGGCTCTGGAAGAGGATTGCAATCTGGCAGGGGATGTGGAATGCGTTCTGGCACGCGAGGCGGAATGCGTTCTGGCACTGGATATGGTACGCGATCTGGCACTGGATACGGCACGCGATCTGGCTCGGGAGGTGGAATGCGATCTGGCACGGGAAGTGGAATGCGATCTGGCGCGGGATGTGGCATTCGATGTGGCACGGGATATGGCAGGCGATCTGGCACGGGAGGTAGTATATGATCTAGCACGGGAGGTGGAGTGCCATCTGGCGCTGGAGCTGGAATTCGATCTGGCACGGGATAAGGCACGCGATATGGAACGGGATGAGGAATGCGAACTGGCAGGGGATATGGAACGCGATCTGGCACGGGATATGACACGCGATCTGGCATGGGAGTTGGAATGCGTTCTGGCAAGGGAGGTGGAATGCGATCTGGCACCGGAGGTGGAATACGATCTGGCACGGGATATGGCACGCGATCTGGCACTGCATACGGCACGCGATCTGGCACGGGAGGTGGAATGCGATCTGGCACGGGAAATGGAACGCGATCTAGCAGAGGAGGTAGAATGCCATCTGGCACGGGAAGTGGAATGCGTTCTGGCACGGGAGGCGGAATAGCGTTCTGGCACGGGATACGGCATGCGATCTGGCACTGGATACGGCACGCGATCTGGCACGGGAGGTGGAATTCGATCTGGGACGGGATATGACACGCGATCTGCTAAAGGAGGTGGATTGCGATGCGGCACGTGAGGTGGAATGCGATCTGGCACGGGAGGTGGAATGCGATCTGGAAGTGGCGGTGGAATGAGATATGGCGGGGGAGGTGGAATGCGATCTGGAAGTGGCGGTGGAATGAGATATGGCGGGGGAGGCGGAATGCGATCTGGCGGTGGAGGAGGAATGAGATATGGCACGGTAGGTGGAATGCAATCTGGCACGGGATATATAACGCGATTTAGTAGAGGAGGTAGAATGCGATCTGGCAAGGGAGGTGGTATGCGATCTGGCACGGGAGGTGGAATGCGATCTGGAAGTGGCGGTGGAATGAGATATGGCGGGGGAGGTGGAATGCGATCTGGAAGTGGCGGTGGAATGAGATATGGCGGGGGAGGCGGAATGCGATCTGGCGGTGGAGGAGGAATGAGATATGGCACGGTAGGTGGAATGCGATCTGGAAGTGGCGGTGCGGTGGAATGAGATATGGCGGGGAGGTGGAATGCGATCTGGAAGTGGCGGTGGAATGAGATATGGCGGGGGAGGCGGAATGCGATCTGGCGTGGAGGAGGAATGAGATATGGCACGGTAGGTGGAATGCGATCTGGAAGTGGCGGTGGAATGAGATATGGCGGGGGAGGTGGAATGCGATCTGGAAGTGGCGGTGGAATGAGATATGGCGGGGGAGGCGGAATGCGATCTGGCACGGGAGGAGGTATGCGATCTGGCACGGGAGGTGGAATGCGATCTGGAAGTGGCGGTGGAATGAGATATGGCGGGGGAGGTGGAATGCGATCTGGAAGTGGCGGTGGAATGAGATATGGCGGGGGAGGCGGAATGCGATCTGGCGGTGGAGGAGGAATGAGATATGGCACGGTAGGTGGAATGCGATCTGGAAGTGGCGGTGGAATGAGATATGGCGGGGAGGTGGAATGCGATCTGGAAGTGGCGGTGGAATGAGATATGGCGGGGGAGGCGGAATGCGATCTGGCGGTGGAGAGGAATGAGATATGGCACGGTAGGTGGAATGCGATCTGAAAGTGGCGGTGGAATGAGATATGGCGGGGGAGGTGGAATGCGATCTGGAAGTGGCGGTGGAATGAGATATGGCGGGGGAGGCGGAATGCGATCTGGCGGTGGAGGAGGAATGAGATATGGCACGGTAGGTGGAATGCAATCTGGCACGGGATATAGAACGCGATCTAGTAGAGGAGGTAGAATGCGATCTGGCACGGGAGGTGGTATGCGATCTGGCACGGGAGGTGAATGCGATCTGGAAGTGGCGGTGGAATGAGATATGGCGGGGAGGTGGAATGCGATCTGGAAGTGGCGGTGGAATGAGATATGGCGGGGGAGGCGGAATGCGATCTGGCGGTGGAGGAGGAATGAGATATGGCACGGTAGGTGGAATGCGATCTGGAAGTGGCGGTGGAATGAGATATGGCGGGGGAGGTGGAATGCGATCTGGAAGTGGCGGTGGAATGAGATATGGTGGGGGAGGCGGAATGCGATCTGGCACGGGAGGAGGTAATGCGATCTGGCACGGGAGGTGGAATGCGATCTGGAAGTGGCGGTGGAATGAGATATGGCGGGGGAGGTGGAATGCGATCTGGAAGTGGCGGGTGGAATGAGATATGGCGGGGAGGCGGAATGCGATCTGGCGGTGGAGGAGGAATGAGATATGGCACGGTAGGTGGAATGCGATCTGGAAGTGGCGGTGGAATGAGATATGGCACGGTAGGTGCAATGCAATCTGGCACGGGATATGGAACGCGATCTGCTGAAGGAGGTGGATTGCGATGTTGCACGTGAGGAGGAATGCGATCTGGCACGGGAGGTGGAATGCGATGTGGTACGGAAGGTGGTATGTGAATGAGACGGGAGGTGGAATGCGATCTGGAACGGGAGGTGTAATGCGATCTGGAGCGGCATATGGCACGCGATCTGGTGCGGGAGGAGGAATGCGATCTGTCACGGAAGGTGAAATGCGATCTGGTATGGGAGGTGGAATGTGATATGTGACGGGAAGTAGAATGCATTCTGGCACGGGATATGGAACGCGATCTAGCAGAGGAGGTAGAATGAGATCTGGCACGGGAGGTAGAATGCGATCTAGCACGGGAGGTGAAGTGCCATCTGGCGCTGGAGGTGGAGTTCGATCTGGCACGGGATAAGGCACGCGATATGGCACGGGATGAGCAATGCGAACTGCCAGAGGATATGCCACGCGATCTGGCACGGGATATGACACGCGATCTAGCAAGGGAGTTGGAATGCGATCTGGCAAGGGAGGTGGAATGCGAACTGGCACGGAGGTGGTGTGCCATCTGGCGCTGGAGGTGGAGTTCGATCTGGCACGGGGTAATGCACGCGATATGGCACGGGATGAGGAATGCGAACTGCCAGAGGATATGCCACGCGATCTGGCACGGGATATGACACGCGATTTGGCAAGGGAGTTGGAATGCGATCTGGCAAGGGAGGTGGAATGCGAACTGGCACCGGAGGTGGAATAGGACCTGGCACGGGATATGGCACGCGATCTGGCACTGGATACGGCACGCGATCTGGCACGGGAGGTGGAGTGCGATCTGGCACGGGAGGTGGAATTAGATCTAGCAGGGAGGTGGATTGAGATTTGGCACGGGGTATGGCACGCGATATGGTACGGGAGGTGGAATGCAATCTGACACGAGAGGTGGAATGCGACCTCGCATGTAAGGTGGAATGCGGTCTAGTACGGGAGTTGGAATGCGATCTGGCACGGGATATGGAACGCGATCTGACACGGGAATTGGAATGCGATTTGGCTCTGGAAGAGGATTGCAATCTGGCAGGGGATGTGGAATGCGTTCTGGCACGCGAGGCGGAATGCGTTCTGGCACGGGATATGGTACGCGATCTGGCACTGGATACGGCACGCGATCTGGCTCGGGAGGTGGAATGCGATCTGGCACGGGAAGTGGAATGCGATCTGGCGCGGGATGTGGCATTCGATGTGGCACGGGATATGGCAGGCGATCTGGCACGGGAGGTAGTATATGATCTAGCACGGGAGGTGGAGTGCCATCTGGCGCTGGAGCTGGAATTCGATCTGGCACGGGATAAGGCACGCGATATGGAACGGGATGAGGAATGCGAACTGGCAGGGGGATATGGAACGCGATCTGGCACGGGATATGACACGCGATCTGGCATGGGAGTTGGAATGCGTTCTGGCAAGGGAGGTGGAATGCGATCTGGCACCGGAGGTGGAATACGATCTGGCACGGGATATGGCACGCGATCTGGCACTGCATACGGCACGCGATCTGGCACGAGAGGTGGAATGCGATCTGGCACGGGAAATGGAACGCGATCTAGCAGAGGAGGTAGAATGCCATCTGGCACGGGAAGTGGAATGCGTTCTGGCACGGGAGGCGGAATAGCGTTCTGGCACGGGATACGGCATGCGATCTGGCACTGGATACGGCACGCGATCTGCACGGGAGTGGAATTCGATCTGGGACGGGATATGACACGCGATCTGCTAAAGGAGGTGGATTGCGATGCGGCACGTGAGGTGGAATGCGATCTGGCACGGGAGGTGGAATGCGATCTGGAAGTGGCGGTGGAATGAGATATGGCGGGGGAGGTGGAATGCGATCTGGAAGTGGCGGTGGAATGGAGATATGGCGGGGGAGGCGGAATGCGATCTGGCGGTGGAGGAGGAATGAGATATGGCACGGTAGGTGGAATGCAATCTGGCACGGGATATATAACGCGATTTAGTAGAGGAGGTAGAATGCGATCTGGCAAGGGAGGTGGTATGCGATCTGGCACGGGAGGTGGAATGCGATCTGGAAGTGGCGGTGGAATGAGATATGGCGGGGGAGGTGGAATGCGATCTGGAAGTGGCGGTGGAATGAGATATGGCGGGGGAGGCGGAATGCGATCTGGCGGTGGAGGAGGAATGAGATATGGCACGGTAGGTGGAATGCGATCTGGAAGTGGCGGTGGAATGAGATATGGCACGGTAGGTGCAATGCAGTCTGGCACGGGATATGGAACGCGATCTGCTGAAGGAGGTGGATTGCGATGTTGCACATGAGGAGGAATGCGATCTGGCACGGGAGGTGGAATGCGATGTGGTACGGAAGGTGGTATGTGAATGAGACGGGAGGTGGAATGCGATCTGGAACGGGAGGTGTAATGCGATCTGGAGCGGCATATGGCACGCGATCTGGTGCGGGAGGAGGAATGCGATCTGTCACGGAAGGTGAAATGCGATCTGGTATGGGAGGTGGAATGTGATATGTGACGGGAAGTAGAATGCATTCTGGCACGGGATATGGAACGCGATCTAGCAGAGGAGGTAGAATGAGATCTGGCACGGGAGGTAGAATGCGATCTAGCACGGGAGGTGAAGTGCCATCTGGCGCTGGAGGTGGAGTTCGATCTGGCACGGGATAAGGCACGCGATATGGCACGGGATGAGCAATGCGAACTGCCAGAGGATATGCCACGCGATCTGGCACGGGATATGACACGCGATCTAGCAAGGGAGTTGGAATGCGATCTGGCAAGGGAGGTGGAATGCGAACTGGCACGGGAGGTGGTGTGCCATCTGGCGCTGGAGGTGGAGTTCGATCTGGCACGGGGTAATGCACGCGATATGGCACGGGATGAGGAATGCGAACTGCCAGAGGATATGCCACGCGATCTGGCACGGGATATGACACGCGATTTGGCAAGGGAGTTGGAATGCGATCTGGCAAGGGAGGTGGAATGCGAACTGGCACCGGAGGTGGAATAGGACCTGGCACGGGATATGGCACGCGATCTGGCACTGGATACGGCACGCGATCTGGCACGGGAGGTGGAGTGCGATCTGGCACGGGAGGTGGAATTAGATCTAGCAGGGGAGGTGGATTGAGATTTGGCAGGGGGTATGGCACGCGATATGGTACGGGAGGTGGAATGCAATCTGACACGAGAGGTGGAATGCGACCTCGCATGTAAGGTGGAATGCGGTCTAGTACGGGAGTTGGAATGCGATCTGGCACGGGATATGGAACGCGATCTGACACGGGAATTGGAATGCGATTTGGCTCTGGAAGAGGATTGCAATCTGGCAGGGGATGTGGAATGCGTTCTGGCACGCGAGGCGGAATGCGTTCTGGCACTGGATATGGTACGCGATCTGGCACTGGATACGGCACGCGATCTGGCTCGGGAGGTGGAATGCGATCTGGCACGGGAAGTGGAATGCGATCTGGCGCGGGATGTGGCATTCGATGTGGCACGGGATATGGCAGGCGATCTGGCACGGGAGGTAGTATATGATCTAGCACGGGAGGTGGAGTGCCATCTGGCGCTGGAGCTGGAATTCGATCTGGCACGGGATAAGGCACGCGATATGGAACGGGATGAGGAATGCGAACTGGCAGGGGATATGGAACGCGATCTGGCACGGGATATGACACGCGATCTGGCATGGGAGTTGGAATGCGTTCTGGCAAGGGAGGTGGAATGCGATCTGGCACCGGAGGTGGAATACGATCTGGCACGGATATGGCACGCGATCTGGCACTGCATACGGCACGCGATCTGGCACGGGAGGTGGAATGCGATCTGGCACGGGAAATGGAACGCGATCTAGCAGAGGAGGTAGAATGCCATCTGGCACGGGAAGTGGAATGCGTTCTGGCACGGGAGGCGGAATAGCGTTCTGGCACGGGATACGGCATGCGATCTGGCACTGGATACGGCACGCGATCTGGCACGGGAGGTGGAATTCGATCTGGACGGGATATGACACGCGATCTGCTAAAGGAGGTGGATTGCGATGCGGCACGTGAGGTGGAATGCGATCTGGCACGGGAGGTGGAATGCGATCTGGAAGTGGCGGTGGAATGAGATATGGCGGGGGAGGTGGAATGCGATCTGGAAGTGGCGGTGGAATGAGATATGGCGGGGAGGCGGAATGCGATCTGGCGGTGGAGGAGGAATGAGATATGGCACGGTAGGTGGAATGCAATCTGGCACGGGATATATAACGCGATTTAGTAGAGGAGGTAGAATGCGATCTGGCAAGGGAGGTGGTATGCGATCTGGCACGGGAGGTGGAATGCGATCTGGAAGTGGCGGTGGAATGAGATATGGCGGGGGAGGTGGAATGCGATCTGGAAGTGGCGGTGGAATGAGATATGGCGGGGGAGGCGGAATGCGATCTGGCGGTGGAGGAGGAATGAGATATGGCACGGTAGGTGGAATGCGATCTGGAAGTGGCGGTGGAATGAGATATGGCGGGGGAGGTGGAATGCGATCTGGAAGTGGCGGTGGAATGAGATATGGCGGGGGAGGCGGAATGCGATCTGGCGGTGGAGGAGGAATGAGATATGGCACGGTAGGTGGAATGCGATCTGGAAGTGGCGGTGGAATGAGATATGGCGGGGGAGGTGGAATGCGATCTGGAAGTGGCGGTGGAATGAGATATGGCGGGGGAGGCGGAATGCGATCTGGCACGGGAGGAGGTATGCGATCTGGCACGGGAGGTGGAATGCGATCTGGAAGTGGCGGTGGAATGAGATATGGCGGGGGAGGTGGAATGCGATCTGGAAGTGGCGGTGGAATGAGATATGGCGGGGGAGGCGGAATGCGATCTGGCGGTGGAGGAGGAATGAGATATGGCACGGTAGGTGGAATGCGATCTGGAAGTGGCGGTGGAATGAGATATGGCGGGGGAGGTGGAATGCGATCTGGAAGTGGCGGTGGAATGAGATATGGCGGGGGAGGCGGAATGCGATCTGGCGGTGGAGGAGGAATGAGATATGGCACGGTAGGTGGAATGCGATCTGAAAGTGGCGGTGGAATGAGATATGGCGGGGGAGGTGGAATGCGATCTGGAAGTGGCGGTGGAATGAGATATGGCGGGGGAGGCGGAATGCGATCTGGCGGTGGAGGAGGAATGAGATATGGCACGGTAGGTGGAATGCAATCTGGCACGGGATATAGAACGCGATCTAGTAGAGGAGGTAGAATGCGATCTGGCACGGGAGGTGGTATGCGATCTGGCACGGGAGGTGGAATGCGATCTGGAAGTGGCGGTGGAATGAGATATGGCGGGGGAGGTGGAATGCGATCTGGAAGTGGCGGTGGAATGAGATATGGCGGGGGAGGCGGAATGCGATCTGGCGGTGGAGGAGGAATGAGATATGGCACGGTAGGTGGAATGCGATCTGGAAGTGGCGGTGGAATGAGATATGGCGGGGGAGGTGGAATGCGATCTGGAAGTGGCGGTGGAATGAGATATGGTGGGGGAGGCGGAATGCGATCTGGCACGGGAGGAGGTATGCGATCTGGCACGGGAGGTGGAATGCGATCTGGAAGTGGCGGTGGAATGAGATATGGCGGGGGAGGTGGAATGCGATCTGGAAGTGGCGGTGGAATGAGATATGGCGGGGGAGGCGGAATGCGATCTGGCGGTGGAGGAGGAATGAGATATGGCACGGTAGGTGGAATGCGATCTGGAAGTGGCGGTGGAATGAGATATGGCACGGTAGGTGCAATGCAATCTGGCACGGGATATGGAACGCGATCTGCTGAAGGAGGTGGATTGCGATGTTGCACGTGAGGAGGAATGCGATCTGGCACGGGAGGTGGAATGCGATGTGGTACGGAAGGTGGTATGTGAATGAGACGGGAGGTGGAATGCGATCTGGAACGGGAGGTGTAATGCGATCTGGAGCGGCATATGGCACGCGATCTGGTGCGGGAGGAGGAATGCGATCTGTCACGGAAGGTGAAATGCGATCTGGTATGGGAGGTGGAATGTGATATGTGACGGGAAGTAGAATGCATTCTGGCACGGGATATGGAACGCGATCTAGCAGAGGAGGTAGAATGAGATCTGGCACGGGAGGTAGAATGCGATCTAGCACGGGAGGTGAAGTGCCATCTGGCGCTGGAGGTGGAGTTCGATCTGGCACGGGATAAGGCACGCGATATGGCACGGGATGAGCAATGCGAACTGCCAGAGGATATGCCACGCGATCTGGCACGGGATATGACACGCGATCTAGCAAGGGAGTTGGAATGCGATCTGGCAAGGGAGGTGGAATGCGAACTGGCACGGGAGGTGGTGTGCCATCTGGCGCTGGAGGTGGAGTTCGATCTGGCACGGGGTAATGCACGCGATATGGCACGGGATGAGGAATGCGAACTGCCAGAGGATATGCCACGCGATCTGGCACGGGATATGACACGCGATTTGGCAAGGGAGTTGGAATGCGATCTGGCAAGGGAGGTGGAATGCGAACTGGCACCGGAGGTGGAATAGGACCTGGCACGGGATATGGCACGCGATCTGGCACTGGATACGGCACGCGATCTGGCACGGGAGGTGGAGTGCGATCTGGCACGGGAGGTGGAATTAGATCTAGCAGGGGAGGTGGATTGAGATTTGGCACGGGGTATGGCACGCGATATGGTACGGGAGGTGGAATGCAATCTGACACGAGAGGTGGAATGCGACCTCGCATGTAAGGTGGAATGCGGTCTAGTACGGGAGTTGGAATGCGATCTGGCACGGGATATGGAACGCGATCTGACACGGAATTGGAATGCGATTGGCTCTGGAAGAGGATTGCAATCTGGCAGGGGATGTGGAATGCGTTCTGGCACGCGAGGCGGAATGCGTTCTGGCACGGGATATGGTACGCGATCTGGCACTGGATACGGCACGCGATCTGGCTCGGGAGGTGGAATGCGATCTGGCACGGGAAGTGGAATGCGATCTGTCGCGGGATGTGGCATTCGATGTGGCACGGGATATGGCAGGCGATCTGGCACGGGAGGTAGTATATGATCTAGCACGGGAGGTGGAGTGCCATCTGGCGCTGGAGCTGGAATTCGATCTGGCACGGGATAAGGCACGCGATATGGAACGGGATGAGGAATGCGAACTGGCAGGGGATATGGAACGCGATCTGGCACGGGATATGACACGCGATCTGGCATGGGAGTTGGAATGCGTTCTGGCAAGGGAGGTGGAATGCGATCTGGCACCGGAGGTGGAATACGATCTGGCACGGGATATGGCACGCGATCTGGCACTGCATACGGCACGCGATCTGGCACGAGAGGTGGAATGCGATCTGGCACGGGAAATGGAACGCGATCTAGCAGAGGAGGTAGAATGCCATCTGGCACGGGAAGTGGAATGCGTTCTGGCACGGGAGGCGGAATAGCGTTCTGGCACGGGATACGGCATGCGATCTGGCACTGGATACGGCACGCGATCTGGCACGGGAGGTGGAATTCGATCTGGGACGGGATATGACACGCGATCTGCTAAAGGAGGTGGATTGCGATGCGGCACGTGAGGTGGAATGCGATCTGGCACGGGAGGTGGAATGCGATCTGGAAGTGGCGGTGGAATGAGATATGGCGGGGGAGGTGGAATGCGATCTGGAAGTGGCGGTGGAATGAGATATGGCGGGGGAGGCGGAATGCGATCTGGCGGTGGAGGAGGAATGAGATATGGCACGGTAGGTGGAATGCAATCTGGCACGGGATATATAACGCGATTTAGTAGAGGAGGTAGAATGCGATCTGGCAAGGGAGGTGGTATGCGATCTGGCACGGGAGGTGGAATGCGATCTGGAAGTGGCGGTGGAATGAGATATGGCGGGGGAGGTGGAATGCGATCTGGAAGTGGCGGTGGAATGAGATATGGCGGGGGAGGCGGAATGCGATCTGGCGGTGGAGGAGGAATGAGATATGGCACGGTAGGTGGAATGCGATCTGGAAGTGGCGGTGGAATGAGATATGGCGGGGGAGGTGGAATGCGATCTGGAAGTGGCGGTGGAATGAGATATGGCGGGGGAGGCGGAATGCGATCTGGCGGTGGAGGAGGAATGAGATATGGCACGGTAGGTGGAATGCGATCTGGAAGTGGCGGTGGAATGAGATATGGCGGGGGAGGTGGAATGCGATCTGGAAGTGGCGGTGGAATGAGATATGGCGGGGGAGGCGGAATGCGATCTGGCACGGGAGGAGGTATGCGATCTGGCACGGGAGGTGGAATGCGATCTGGAAGTGGCGGTGGAATGAGATATGGCGGGGGAGGTGGAATGCGATCTGGAAGTGGCGGTGGAATGAGATATGGCGGGGGAGGCGGAATGCGATCTGGCGGTGGAGGAGGAATGAGATATGGCACGGTAGGTGGAATGCGATCTGGAAGTGGCGGTGGAATGAGATATGGCGGGGGAGGTGGAATGCGATCTGGAAGTGGCGGTGGAATGAGATATGGCGGGGGAGGCGGAATGCGATCTGGCGGTGGAGGAGGAATGAGATATGGCACGGTAGGTGGAATGCGATCTGAAAGTGGCGGTGGAATGAGATATGGCGGGGGAGGAGGAATGCGATCTGGAAGTGGCGGTGGAATGAGATATGGCGGGGGAGGCGGAATGCGATCTGGCGGTGGAGGAGGAATGAGATATGGCACGGTAGGTGGAATGCAATCTGGCACGGGATATAGAACGCGATCTAGTAGAGGAGGTAGAATGCGATCTGGCACGGGAGGTGGTATGCGATCTGGCACGGGAGGTGGAATGCGATCTGGAAGTGGCGGTGGAATGAGATATGGCGGGGGAGGTGGAATGCGATCTGGAAGTGGCGGTGGAATGAGATATGGCGGGGGAGGCGGAATGCGATCTGGCGGTGGAGGAGGAATGAGATATGGCACGGTAGGTGGAATGCGATCTGGAAGTGGCGGTGGAATGAGATATGGCGGGGGAGGTGGAATGCGATCTGGAAGTGGCGGTGGAATGAGATATGGTGGGGGAGGCGGAATGCGATCTGGCACGGGAGGAGGTATGCGATCTGGCACGGGAGGTGGAATGCGATCTGGAAGTGGCGGTGGAATGAGATATGGCGGGGGAGGTGGAATGCGATCTGGAAGTGGCGGTGGAATGAGATATGGCGGGGGAGGCGGAATGCGATCTGGCGGTGGAGGAGGAATGAGATATGGCACGGTAGGTGGAATGCGATCTGGAAGTGGCGGTGGAATGAGATATGGCACGGTAGGTGCAATGCAATCTGGCACGGGATATGGAACGCGATCTGCTGAAGGAGGTGGATTGCGATGTTGCACGTGAGGAGGAATGCGATCTGGCACGGGAGGTGGAATGCGATGTGGTACGGAAGGTGGTATGCGAATGAGACGGGAGGTGGAATGCGATCTGGAACGGGAGGTGTAATGCGATCTGGCGCGGCATATGGCACGCGATCTGATGCGGGAGGAGGAATGCGATCTGTCACGGAAGGTGAAATGCGATCTGGTATGGGAGGTGGAATGTGATATGTGACGGGAAGTAGAATGCATTCTGGCACGGGATATGGAACGCGATCTAGCAGAGGAGGTAGAATGAGATCTAGCACGGGAGGTGAAGTGCCATCTGGCGCTGGAGGTGGAGTTCGATCTGGCACGGGATAAGGCACGCGATATGGCACGGGATGAGCAATGCGAACTGCCAGAGGATATGCCACGCGATCTGGCACGGGATATGACACGCGATCTGGCAAGGGAGTTGGAATGCGATCTGGCAAGGGAGGTGGAATGCGATCTGGCACCGGAGGTGGAATAGGACCTGGCACGGGATCTGGCACGCGATCTGGCACTGGATACGGCACGCGATCTGTCACGGGAGGTGGAATGCGATCTGGCACGGGAGGTGGTGTGCCATCTGGCGCTGGAGGTGGAGTTCGATCTGGCACGGGGTAATGCACGCGATATGGCACGGGATGAGGAATGCGAACTGCCAGAGGATATGCCACGCGATCTGGCACGGGATATGACACGCGATTTGGCAAGGGAGTTGGAATGCGATCTGGCAAGGGAGGTGGAATGCGAACTGGCACCGGAGGTGGAATAGGACCTGGCACGGGATATGGCACGCGATCTGGCACTGGATACGGCACGCGATCTGGCACGGGAGGTGGAGTGCGATCTGGCACGGGAGGTGGAATTAGATCTAGCAGGGGAGGTGGATTGAGATTTGGCATGGGGTATGGCACGCGATATGGTACGGGAGGTGGAATGCAATCTGACACGAGGGGTGGAATGCGACCTCGCATGTAAGGTGGAATGCGGTCTAGTACGGGAGTTGGAATGCGATCTGGCACGGGATATGGAACGCGATCTGACACGGGAATTGGAATGCGATTTGGCTCTGGAAGAGGATTGCAATCTGGCAGGGGATGTGGAATGCGTTCTGGCACGCGAGGCGGAATGCGTTCTGGCACGGGATATGGTACGCGATCTGGCACTGGATACGGCACGCGATCTGGCTCGGGAGGTGGAATGCGATCTGGCACGGGAAGTGGAATGCGATCTGGCGCGGGATGTGGCATTCGATGTGGCACGGGATATGGCACGCGATCTGGCACGGGAGGTAGTATATGATCTAGCACGGGAGGTGGAGTGCCATCTGGCGCTGGAGCTGGAATTCGATCTGGCACGGGATAAGGCACGCGATATGGAACGGGATGAGGAATGCGAACTGGCAGGGGATATGGAACGCGATCTGGCACGGGATATGACACGCGATCTGGCATGGGAGTTGGAATGCGTTCTGGCAAGGGAGGTGGAATGCGATCTGGCACCGGAGGTGGAATACGATCTGGCACGGGATATGGCACGCGATCTGGCACTGCATACGGCACGCGATCTGGCACGAGAGGTGGAATGCGATCTGGCACGGGAAATGGAACGCGATCTAGCAGAGGAGGTAGAATGCCATCTGGCACGGGAAGTGGAATGCGTTCTGGCACGGGAGGCGGAATAGCGTTCTGGCACGGGATACGGCATGCGATCTGGCACTGGATACGGCACGCGATCTGGCACGGGAGGTGGAATTCGATCTGGGACGGGATATGACACGCGATCTGCTAAAGGAGGTGGATTGCGATGCGGCACGTGAGGTGGAATGCGATCTGGCACGGGAGGTGGAATGCGATCTGGAAGTGGCGGTGGAATGAGATATGGCGGGGGAGGTGGAATGCGATCTGGAAGTGGCGGTGGAATGAGATATGGCGGGGGAGGCGGAATGCGATCTGGCGGTGGAGGAGGAATGAGATATGGCACGGTAGGTGGAATGCAATCTGGCACGGGATATATAACGCGATTTAGTAGAGGAGGTAGAATGCGATCTGGCAAGGGAGGTGGTATGCGATCTGGCACGGGAGGTGGAATGCGATCTGGAAGTGGCGGTGGAATGAGATATGGCGGGGGAGGTGGAATGCGATCTGGAAGTGGCGGTGGAATGAGATATGGCGGGGGAGGCGGAATGCGATCTGGCGGTGGAGGAGGAATGAGATATGGCACGGTAGGTGGAATGCGATCTGGAAGTGGCGGTGGAATGAGATATGGCGGGGGAGGTGGAATGCGATCTGGAAGTGGCGGTGGAATGAGATATGGCGGGGGAGGCGGAATGCGATCTGGCGGTGGAGGAGGAATGAGATATGGCACGGTAGGTGGAATGCGATCTGGAAGTGGCGGTGGAATGAGATATGGCGGGGGAGGTGGAATGCGATCTGGAAGTGGCGGTGGAATGAGATATGGCGGGGGAGGCGGAATGCGATCTGGCACGGGAGGAGGTATGCGATCTGGCACGGGAGGTGGAATGCGATCTGGAAGTGGCGGTGGAATGAGATATGGCGGGGGAGGTGGAATGCGATCTGGAAGTGGCGGTGGAATGAGATATGGCGGGGGAGGCGGAATGCGATCTGGCGGTGGAGGAGGAATGAGATATGGCACGGTAGGTGGAATGCGATCTGGAAGTGGCGGTGGAATGAGATATGGCGGGGGAGGTGGAATGCGATCTGGAAGTGGCGGTGGAATGAGATATGGCGGGGGAGGCGGAATGCGATCTGGCGGTGGAGGAGGAATGAGATATGGCACGGTAGGTGGAATGCGATCTGAAAGTGGCGGTGGAATGAGATATGGCGGGGGAGGTGGAATGCGATCTGGAAGTGGCGGTGGAATGAGATATGGCGGGGGAGGCGGAATGCGATCTGGCGGTGGAGGAGGAATGAGATATGGCACGGTAGGTGGAATGCAATCTGGCACGGGATATAGAACGCGATCTAGTAGAGGAGGTAGAATGCGATCTGGCACGGGAGGTGGTATGCGATCTGGCACGGGAGGTGGAATGCGATCTGGAAGTGGCGGTGGAATGAGATATGGCGGGGGAGGTGGAATGCGATCTGGAAGTGGCGGTGGAATGAGATATGGCGGGGGAGGCGGAATGCGATCTGGCGGTGGAGGAGGAATGAGATATGGCACGGTAGGTGGAATGCGATCTGGAAGTGGCGGTGGAATGAGATATGGCGGGGGAGGTGGAATGCGATCTGGAAGTGGCGGTGGAATGAGATATGGTGGGGGAGGCGGAATGCGATCTGGCACGGGAGGAGGTATGCGATCTGGCACGGGAGGTGGAATGCGATCTGGAAGTGGCGGTGGAATGAGATATGGCGGGGGAGGTGGAATGCGATCTGGAAGTGGCGGTGGAATGAGATATGGCGGGGGAGGCGGAATGCGATCTGGCGGTGGAGGAGGAATGAGATATGGCACGGTAGGTGGAATGCGATCTGGAAGTGGCGGTGGAATGAGATATGGCACGGTAGGTGCAATGCAATCTGGCACGGGATATGGAACGCGATCTGCTGAAGGAGGTGGATTGCGATGTTGCACGTGAGGAGGAATGCGATCTGGCACGGGAGGTGGAATGCGATGTGGTACGGAAGGTGGTATGCGAATGAGACGGGAGGTGGAATGCGATCTGGAACGGGAGGTGTAATGCGATCTGGCGCGGCATATGGCACGCGATCTGATGCGGGAGGAGGAATGCGATCTGTCACGGAAGGTGAAATGCGATCTGGTATGGGAGGTGGAATGTGATATGTGACGGGAAGTAGAATGCATTCTGGCACGGGATATGGAACGCGATCTAGCAGAGGAGGTAGAATGAGATCTAGCACGGGAGGTGAAGTGCCATCTGGCGCTGGAGGTGGAGTTCGATCTGGCACGGGATAAGGCACGCGATATGGCACGGGATGAGCAATGCGAACTGCCAGAGGATATGCCACGCGATCTGGCACGGGATATGACACGCGATCTGGCAAGGGAGTTGGAATGCGATCTGGCAAGGGAGGTGGAATGCGATCTGGCACCGGAGGTGGAATAGGACCTGGCACGGGATCTGGCACGCGATCTGGCACTGGATACGGCACGCGATCTGTCACGGGAGGTGGAATGCGATCTGGCACGGGAGGTGGTGTGCCATCTGGCGCTGGAGGTGGAGTTCGATCTGGCACGGGGTAATGCACGCGATATGGCACGGGATGAGGAATGCGAACTGCCAGAGGATATGCCACGCGATCTGGCACGGGATATGACACGCGATTTGGCAAGGGAGTTGGAATGCGATCTGGCAAGGGAGGTGGAATGCGAACTGGCACCGGAGGTGGAATAGGACCTGGCACGGGATATGGCACGCGATCTGGCACTGGATACGGCACGCGATCTGGCACGGGAGGTGGAGTGCGATCTGGCACGGGAGGTGGAATTAGATCTAGCAGGGGAGGTGGATTGAGATTTGGCATGGGGTATGGCACGCGATATGGTACGGGAGGTGGAATGCAATCTGACACGAGGGGTGGAATGCGACCTCGCATGTAAGGTGGAATGCGGTCTAGTACGGGAGTTGGAATGCGATCTGGCACGGGATATGGAACGCGATCTGACACGGGAATTGGAATGCGATTTGGCTCTGGAAGAGGATTGCAATCTGGCAGGGGATGTGGAATGCGTTCTGGCACGCGAGGCGGAATGCGTTCTGGCACGGGATATGGTACGCGATCTGGCACTGGATACGGCACGCGATCTGGCTCGGGAGGTGGAATGCGATCTGGCACGGGAAGTGGAATGCGATCTGGCGCGGGATGTGGCATTCGATGTGGCACGGGATATGGCACGCGATCTGGCACGGGAGGTAGTATATGATCTAGCACGGGAGGTGGAGTGCCATCTGGCGCTGGAGCTGGAATTCGATCTGGCACAGGATAAGGCACGCGATATGGAACGGGATGAGGAATGCGAACTGGCAGGGGATATGGAACGCGATCTGGCACGGGATATGACACGCGATCTGGCATGGGAGTTGGAATGCGTTCTGGCAAGGGAGGTGGAATGCGATCTGGCACCGGAGGTGGAATACGATCTGGCACGGGATATGGCACGCGATCTGGCACTGCATACGGCACGCGATCTGGCACGGGAGGTGGAATGCGATCTGGCACGGGAAATGGAACGCGATCTAGCAGAGGAGGTAGAATGCCATCTGGCACGGGAAGTGGAATGCGTTCTGGCACGGGAGGCGGAATAGCGTTCTGGCACGGGATACGGCATGCGATCTGGCACTGGATACGGCACGCGATCTGGCACGGGAGGTGGAATTCGATCTGGGACGGGATATGACACGCGATCTGCTAAAGGAGGTGGATTGCGATGCGGCACGTGAGGTGGAATGCGATCTGGCACGGGAGGTGGAATGCGATCTGGAAGTGGCGGTGGAATGAGATATGGCGGGGGAGGTGGAATGCGATCTGGAAGTGGCGGTGGAATGAGATATGGCGGGGGAGGCGGAATGCGATCTGGCGGTGGAGGAGGAATGAAATATGGCACGGTAGGTGGAATGCAATCTGGCACGGGATATATAACGCGATTTAGTAGAGGAGGTAGAATGCGATCTGGCACGGGAGGTGGTATGCGATCTGGCACGGGAGGTGAAATGCGATCTGGAAGTGGCGGTGGAATGAGATATGGCGGGGGAGGTGGAATGCGATCTGGAAGTGGCGGTGGAATGAGATATGGCGGGGGAGGCGGAATGCGATCTGGCGGTGGAGGAGGAATGAGATATGGCACGGTAGGTGGAATGCGATCTGGAAGTGGCGGTGGAATGAGATATGGCGGGGGAGGTGGAATGCGATCTGGAAGTGGCGGTGGAATGAGATATGGCGGGGGAGGCGGAATGCGATCTGGCACGGGAGGAGGTATGCGATCTGGCACGGGAGGTGGAATGCGATCTGGAAGTGGCGGTGGAATGAGATATGGCGGGGGAGGTGGAATGCGATCTGGAAGTGGCGGTGGAATGAGATATGGCGGGGGAGGCGGAATGCGATCTGGCGGTGGAGGAGGAATGAGATATGGCACGGTAGGTGGAATGCGATCTGGAAGTGGCGGTGGAATGAGATATGGCGGGGGAGGTGGAATGCGATCTGGAAGTGGCGGTGGAATGAGATATGGCGGGGGAGGCGGAATGCGATCTGGCGGTGGAGGAGGAATGAGATATGGCACGGTAGGTGGAATGCAATCTGGCACGGGATATAGAACGCGATCTAGTAGAGGAGGTAGAATGCGATCTGGCACGGGAGGTGGTATGCGATCTGGCACTGGAGGTGGAATGCGATCTGGAAGTGGCGGTGGAATGAGATATGGCGGGGGAGGTGGAATGCGATCTGGAAGTGGCGGTGGAATGAGATATGGCGGGGGAGGCGGAATGCGATCTGGCGGTGGAGGAGGAATGAGATATGGCACGGTAGGTGGAATGCGATCTGGAAATGGCGGTGGAAAGAGATATGGCGGGGGAGGTGGAATGCGATCTGGAAGTGGCGGTGGAATGAGATATGGTGGGGGAGGCGGAATGCGATCTGGCACGGGAGGAGGTATGCGATCTGGCACGGGAGGTGGAATGCGATCTGGAAGTGGCGGTGGAATGAGATATTGCGGGGGAGGTGGAATGCGATCTGGAAGTGGCGGTGGAATGAGATATGGCGGGGGAGGCGGAATGCGATCTGGCGGTGGAGGAGGAATGAGATATGGCACGGTAGGTGGAATGCGATCTGGAAGTGGCGGTGGAATGTGATATGGCACGGTAGGTGGAATGCAATCTGGCACGGGATGTAGAACGCGATCTAGTAGAGGAGGTAGAATGCGATCTGGCACGGGAGGTGGTATGCGATCTGGCACGGGAGGTGGAATGCGATCTGGAAGTGGCGGTGGAATGAGATATGGCGGGGGAGGTGGAATGCGATCTGGAAGTGGCGGTGGAATGAGATATGGCGGGGGAGGCGGAATGCGATCTGGCGGTGGAGGAGGAATGAGATATGGCACGGTAGGTGGAATGCGATCTGGAAGTGGCGGTGGAATGAGATATGGCGGGGGAGGTGGAATGCGATCTGGAAATGGCGGTGGAATGAGATATGGTGGGGGAGGCGGAATGCGATCTGGCACGGGAGGAGGTATGCGATCTGGCACGGGAGGTGGAATGCGATCTGGAAGTGGCGGTGGAATGAGATATGGCGGGGGAGGTGGAATGCGATCTGGAAGTGGCGGTGGAATGAGATATGGCGGGGGAGGCGGAATGCGATCTGGCGGTGGAGGAGGAATGAGATATGGCACGGTAGGTGGAATGCGATCTGGAAGTGGCGGTGGAATGAGATATGGCGGGGGAGGTGGAATGCGATCTGGAAGTGGCGGTGGAATGAGATTTGGCGGGGGAGGCGGAATGCGATCTGGCGGTGGAGGATGAATGAGATATGGCACGGTAGGTGGAATGCGATCTGGAAGTGGCGGTGGAATGAGATATGGCGGGGGAGGTGGAATGCGATCTGGAAGTGGCGGTGGAATGAGATATGGCGGGGGAGGCGGAATGCGATCTGGCGGTGGAGGAGGAATGAGATATGGCACGGTAGGTGGAATGCAATCTGGCACGGGATATAGAACGCGATCTAGTAGAGAAGGTAGAATGCGATCTGGCACGGGAGGTGGTATGCGATCTGGCACGGGAGGTGGAATGCGATCTGGAAGTGGCGGTGGAATGAGATATGGCGGGGGAGGTGGAATGCGATCTGGAAGTGGCGGTGGAATGAGATATGGCGGGGGAGGCGGAATGCGATCTGGCGGTGGAGGAGGAATGAGATATGGCACGGTAGGTGGAATGCGATCTGGAAGTGGCGGTGGAATGAGATATGGCGGGGGAGGTGGAATGCGATCTGGAAGTGGCGGTGGAATGAGATATGGTGGGGGAGGCGGAATGCGATCTGGCACGGGAGGAGGTATGCGATCTGGCACGGGAGGTGGAATGCGATCTGAAAGTGGCGGTGGAATGAGATATGGCGGGGGAGGCGGAATGCGATCTGGCGGTGGAGGAGGAATGAGATATGGCACGGTAGGTGGAATGCGATCTGGAAGTGGCGGTGGAATGAGATATGGCGGGGGAGGTGGAATGCGATCTGGAAGTGGCGGTGGAATGAGATATGGTGGGGGAGGCGGAATGCGATCTGGCACGGGAGGAGGTATGCGATCTGGCACGGGAGGTGGAATGCGATCTGGAAGTGGCGGTGGAATGAGATATGGCGGGGGAGGTGGAATGCGATCTGGAAGTGGCGGTGGAATGAGATATGGCGGGGGAGGCGGAATTCGATCTGGCGGTGGAGGAGGAATGAGATATGGCACGGTAGGTGGAATGCGATCTGGAAGTGGCGGTGGAATGAGATATGGCACGGTAGGTGCAATGCAGTCTGGCACGGGATATGGAACGCGATCTGCTGAAGGAGGTGGATTGCGATGTTGCACGTGAGGAGGAATGCGATCTGGCACGGGAGGTGGAATGCGATGTGGTACGGAAGGTGGTATGTGAATGAGACGGGAGGTGGAATGCGATCTGGAACGGGAGGTGTAATGCGATCTGGAGCGGCATATGGCACGCGATCTGGTGCGGGAGGAGGAATGCGATCTGTCACGGAAGGTGAAATGCGATCTGGTATGGGAGGTGGAATGTGATATGTGACGGGAAGTAGAATGCATTCTGGCACGGGATATGGAACGCGATCTAGCAGAGGAGGTAGAATGAGATCTGGCACGGGAGGTAGAATGCGATCTAGCACGGGAGGTGAAGTGCCATCTGGCGCTGGAGGTGGAGTTCGATCTGGCACGGGATAAGGCACGCGATATGGCACGGGATGAGCAATGCGAACTGCCAGAGGATATGCCACGCGATCTGGCACGGGATATGACACGCGATCTAGCAAGGGAGTTGGAATGCGATCTGGCAAGGGAGGTGGAATGCGAACTGGCACGGGAGGTGGTGTGCCATCTGGCGCTGGAGGTGGAGTTCGATCTGGCACGGGGTAATGCACGCGATATGGCACGGGATGAGGAATGCGAACTGCCAGAGGATATGCCACGCGATCTGGCACGGGATATGACACGCGATTTGGCAAGGGAGTTGGAATGCGATCTGGCAAGGGAGGTGGAATGCGAACTGGCACCGGAGGTGGAATAGGACCTGGCACGGGATATGGCACGCGATCTGGCACTGGATACGGCACGCGATCTGGCACGGGAGGTGGAGTGCGATCTGGCACGGGAGGTGGAATTAGATCTAGCAGGGGAGGTGGATTGAGATTTGGCACGGGGTATGGCACGCGATATGGTACGGGAGGTGGAATGCAATCTGACACGAGAGGTGGAATGCGACCTCGCATGTAAGGTGGAATGCGGTCTAGTACGGGAGTTGGAATGCGATCTGGCACGGGATATGGAACGCGATCTGACACGGGAATTGGAATGCGATTTGGCTCTGGAAGAGGATTGCAATCTGGCAGGGGATGTGGAATGCGTTCTGGCACGCGAGGCGGAATGCGTTCTGGCACGGGATATGGTACGCGATCTGGCACTGGATACGGCACGCGATCTGGCTCGGGAGGTGGAATGCGATCTGGCACGGGAAGTGGAATGCGATCTGGCGCGGGATGTGGCATTCGATGTGGCACGGGATATGGCAGGCGATCTGGCACGGGAGGTAGTATATGATCTAGCACGGGAGGTGGAGTGCCATCTGGCGCTGGAGCTGGAATTCGATCTGGCACGGGATAAGGCACGCGATATGGAACGGGATGAGGAATGCGAACTGGCAGGGGATATGGAACGCGATCTGGCACGGGATATGACACGCGATCTGGCATGGGAGTTGGAATGCGTTCTGGCAAGGGAGGTGGAATGCGATCTGGCACCGGAGGTGGAATACGATCTGGCACGGGATATGGCACGCGATCTGGCACTGCATACGGCACGCGATCTGGCACGGGAGGTGGAATGCGATCTGGCACGGGAAATGGAACGCGATCTAGCAGAGGAGGTAGAATGCCATCTGGCACGGGAAGTGGAATGCGTTCTGGCACGGGAGGCGGAATAGCGTTCTGGCACGGGATACGGCATGCGATCTGGCACTGGATACGGCACGCGATCTGGCACGGGAGGTGGAATTCGATCTGGGACGGGATATGACACGCGATCTGCTAAAGGAGGTGGATTGCGATGCGGCACGTGAGGTGGAATGCGATCTGGCACGGGAGGTGGAATGCGATCTGGAAGTGGCGGTGGAATGAGATATGGCGGGGGAGGTGGAATGCAATCTGGAAGTGGCGGTGGAATGAGATATGGCGGGGGAGGCGGAATGCGATCTGGCGGTGGAGGAGGAATGAGATATGGCACGGTAGGTGGAATGCAATCTGGCACGGGATATATAACGCGATTTAGTAGAGGAGGTAGAATGCGATCTGGCAAGGGAGGTGGTATGCGATCTGGCACGGGAGGTGGAATGCGATCTGGAAGTGGCGGTGGAATGAGATATGGCGGGGGAGGTGGAATGCGATCTGGAAGTGGCGGTGGAATGAGATATGGCGGGGGAGGCGGAATGCGATCTGGCGGTGGAGGAGGAATGAGATATGGCACGGTAGGTGGAATGCGATCTGGAAGTGGCGGTGGAATGAGATATGGCGGGGGAGGTGGAATGCGATCTGGAAGTGGCGGTGGAATGAGATATGGCGGGGGAGGCGGAATGCGATCTGGCGGTGGAGGAGGAATGAGATATGGCACGGTAGGTGGAATGCGATCTGGAAGTGGCGGTGGAATGAGATATGGCGGGGGAGGTGGAATGCGATCTGGAAGTGGCGGTGGAATGAGATATGGCGGGGGAGGCGGAATGCGATCTGGCACGGGAGGAGGTATGCGATCTGGCACGGGAGGTGGAATGCGATCTGGAAGTGGCGGTGGAATGAGATATGGCGGGGGAGGTGGAATGCGATCTGGAAGTGGCGGTGGAATGAGATATGGCGGGGGAGGCGGAATGCGATCTGGCGGTGGAGGAGGAATGAGATATGGCACGGTAGGTGGAATGCGATCTGGTAGTGGCGGTGGAATGAGATATGGCGGGGGAGGTGGAATGCGATCTGGAAGTGGCGGTGGAATGAGATATGGCGGGGGAGGCGGAATGCGATCTGGCGGTGGAGGAGGAATGAGATATGGCACGGTAGGTGGAATGCGATCTGAAAGTGGCGGTGGAATGAGATATGGCGGGGGAGGTGGAATGCGATCTGGAAGTGGCGGTGGAATGAGATATGGCGGGGGAGGCGGAATGCGATCTGGCGGTGGAGGAGGAATGAGATATGGCACGGTAGGTGGAATGCAATCTGGCACGGGATATAGAACGCGATCTAGTAGAGGAGGTAGAATGCGATCTGGCACGGGAGGTGGTATGCGATCTGGCACGGGAGGTGGAATGCGATCTGGAAGTGGCGGTGGAATGAGATATGGCGGGGGAGGTGGAATGCGATCTGGAAGTGGCGGTGGAATGAGATATGGCGGGGGAGGCGGAATGCGATCTGGCGGTGGAGGAGGAATGAGATATGGCACGGTAGGTGGAATGCGATCTGGAAGTGGCGGTGGAATGAGATATGGCGGGGGAGGTGGAATGCGATCTGGAAGTGGCGGTGGAATGAGATATGGTGGGGGAGGCGGAATGCGATCTGGCACGGGAGGAGGTATGCGATCTGGCACGGGAGGTGGAATGCGATCTGGAAGTGGCGGTGGAATGAGATATGGCGGGGGAGGTGGAATGCGATCTGGAAGTGGCGGTGGAATGAGATATGGCGGGGGAGGCGGAATGCGATCTGGCGGTGGAGGAGGAATGAGATATGGCACGGTAGGTGGAATGCGATCTGGAAGTGGCGGTGGAATGAGATATGGCACGGTAGGTGCAATGCAATCTGGCACGGGATATGGAACGCGATCTGCTGAAGGAGGTGGATTGCGATGTTGCACGTGAGGAGGAATGCGATCTGGCACGGGAGGTGGAATGCGATGTGGTACGGAAGGTGGTATGCGAATGAGACGGGAGGTGGAATGCGATCTGGAACGGGAGGTGTAATGCGATCTGGAGCGGCATATGGCACGCGATCTGATGCGGGAGGAGGAATGCGATCTGTCACGGAAGGTGAAATGCGATCTGGTATGGGAGGTGGAATGTGATATGTGACGGGAAGTAGAATGCATTCTGGCACGGGATATGGAACGCGATCTAGCAGAGGAGGTAGAATGAGATCTAGCACGGGAGGTGAAGTGCCATCTGGCGCTGGAGGTGGAGTTCGATCTGGCACGGGATAAGGCACGCGATATGGCACGGGATGAGCAATGCGAACTGCCAGAGGATATGCCACGCGATCTGGCACGGGATATGACACGCGATCTGGCAAGGGAGTTGGAATGCGACCTGGCAAGGGAGGTGGAATGCGATCTGGCACCGGAGGTGGAATAGGACCTGGCACGGGATCTGGCACGCGATCTGGCACTGGATACGGCACGCGATCTGTCACGGGAGGTGGAATGCGATCTGGCACGGGAGGTGGTGTGCCATCTGGCGCTGGAGGTGGAGTTCGATCTGGCACGGGGTAATGCACGCGATATGGCACGGGATGAGGAATGCGAACTGCCAGAGGATATGCCACGCGATCTGGCACGGGATATGACACGCGATTTGGCAAGGGAGTTGGAATGCGATCTGGCAAGGGAGGTGGAATGCGAACTGGCACCGGAGGTGGAATAGGACCTGGCACGGGATATGGCACGCGATCTGACACTGGATACGGCACGCGATCTGGCACGGGAGGTGGAGTGCGATCTGGCACGGGAGGTGGAATTAGATCTAGCAGGGGAGGTGGATTGAGATTTGGCACGGGGTATGGCACGCGATATGGTACGGGAGGTGGAATGCAATCTGACACGAGAGGTGGAATGCGACCTCGCATGTAAGGTGGAATGCGGTCTAGTACGGGAGTTGGAATGCGATCTGGCACGGGATATGGAACGCGATCTGACACGGGAATTGGAATGCGATTTGGCTCTGGAAGAGGATTGCAATCTGGCAGGGGATGTGGAATGCGTTCTGGCACGCGAGGCGGAATGCGTTCTGGCACGGGATATGGTACGCGATCTGGCACTGGATACGGCACGCGATCTGGCTCGGGAGGTGGAATGCGATCTGGCACGGGAAGTGGAATGCGATCTGGCGCGGGATGTGGCATTCGATGTGGCACGGGATATGGCACGCGATCTGGCACGGGAGGTAGTATATGATCTAGCACGGGAGGTGGAGTGCCATCTGGCGCTGGAGCTGGAATTCGATCTGGCACGGGATAAGGCACGCGATATGGAACGGGATGAGGAATGCGAACTGGCAGGGGATATGGAACGCGATCTGGCACGGGACATGACACGCGATCTGGCATGGGAGTTGGAATGCGTTCTGGCAAGGGAGGTGGAATGCGATCTGGCACCGGAGGTGGAATACGATCTGGCACGGGATATGGCACGCGATCTGGCACTGCATACGGCACGCGATCTGGCACGGGAGGTGGAATGCGATCTGGCACGGGAAATGGAACGCGATCTAGCAGAGGAGGTAGAATGCCATCTGGCACGGGAAGTGGAATGCGTTCTGGCACGGGAGGCGGAATAGCGTTCTGGCACGGGATACGGCATGCGATCTGGCACTGGATAAGGCACGCGATCTGGCACGGGAGGTTTAATTCGATCTGGGACGGGATATGACACGCGATCTGCTAAAGGAGGTGGATTGCGATGCGGCACGTGAGGTGGAATGCGATCTGGCACGGGAGGTGGAATGCGATCTGGAAGTGGCGGTGGAATGAGATATGGCGGGGGAGGTGGAATGCGATCTGGAAGTGGCGGTGGAATGAGATATGGCGGGGGAGGCGGAATGCGATCTGGCGGTGGAGGAGGAATGAGATATGGCACGGTAGGTGGAATGCAATCTGGCACGGGATATATAACGCGATTTAGTAGAGGAGGTAGAATGCGATCTGGCACGGGAGGTGGTATGCGATCTGGCACGGGAGGTGGAATGCGATCTGGAAGTGGCGGTGGAATGAGATATGGCGGGGGAGGTGGAATGCGATCTGGAAGTGGCGGTGGAATGAGATATGGCGGGGGAGGCGGAATGCGTTCTGGCGGTGGAGGAGGAATGAGATATGGCACGGTAGGTGGAATGCGATCTGGAAGTGGCGGTGGAATGAGATATGGCGGGGGAGGTGGAATGCGATCTGGAAGTGGCGGTGGAATGAGATATGGCGGGGGAGGCGGAATGCGATCTGGCACGGGAGGAGGTATGCGATCTGGCACGGGAGGTGGAATGCGATCTGGAAGTGGCGGTGGAATGAGATATGGCGGGGGAGGTGGAATGCGATCTGGAAGAGGCGGTGGAATGAGATATGGCGGGGGAGGCGGAATGCGATCTGGCACGGGAGGAGGTATGCGATCTGGCACGGGAGGTGGAATGCGATCTGGAAGTGGCGGTGGAATGAGATATGGCGGGGGAGG
Source organism: Periplaneta americana (assembly GCF_040183065.1). Taxonomy (NCBI): domain Eukaryota; kingdom Metazoa; phylum Arthropoda; class Insecta; order Blattodea; family Blattidae; genus Periplaneta; species Periplaneta americana. The sequence goes on from NC_091128.1 coordinate 4,531,149, forward strand.
TGGAATGCGATCTGGAAGTGGCGGTGGAATGAGATATGGCGGGGGAGGCGGAATGCGATCTGGCGGTGGAGGAGGAATGAGATATGGCACGGTAGGTGGAATGCGATCTGGAAGTGGCGGTGGAATGAGATATGGCGGGGGAGGTGGAATGCGATCTGGAAGTGGCGGTGGAATGAGATATGGCGGGGGAGGCGGAATGCGATCTGGCGGTGGAGGAGGAATGAGATATGGCACGTTAGGTGGAATGCAATCTGGCACGGGATATAGAACGCGATCTAGTAGAGGAGGTAGAATGCGATCTGGCACGGGAGGTGGTATGCGATCTGGCACGGGAGGTGGAATGCGATCTGGAAGTGGCGGTGGAATGAGATATGGCGGGGGAGGTGGAATGCGATCTGGAAGTGGCGGTGGAATGAGATATGGCGGGGGAGGCGGAATGCTTTCTGGCGGTGGAGGAGGAATGAGATATGGCACGGTAGGTGGAATGCGATCTGGAAGTGGCGGTGGAATGAGATATGGCGGGGGAGGTGGAATGCGATCTGGAAGTGGCGGTGGAATGAGATATGGTGGGGGAGGCGGAATGCGATCTGGCACGGGAGGAGGTATGCGATCTGGCACGGGAGGTGGAATGCGATCTGGAAGTGGCGGTGGAATGAGATATGGCGGGGGAGGTGGAATGCGATCTGGAAGTGGCGGTGGAATGAGATATGGCGGGGGAGGCGGAATGCGATCTGGCGGTTGAGGAGGAATGAGATATGGCACGGTAGGTGGAATGCGATCTGGAAGTGGCGGTGGAATGAGATATGGCACGGTAGGTGCAATGCAATCTGGCACGGGATATGGAACGCGATCTGCTGAAGGAGGTGGATTGCGATGTTGCACGTGAGGAGGAATGCGATCTGGCACGGGAGGTGGAATGCGATGTGGTACGGAAGGTGGTATGCGAATGAGACGGGAGGTGGAATGCGATCTGGAACGGGAGGTGTAATGCGATCTGGAGCGGCATATGGCACGCGATCTGGTGCGGGAGGAGGAATGCGATCTGTCACGGAAGGTGAAATGCGATCTGGTATGGGAGGTGGAATGTGATATGTGACGGGAAGTAGAATGCATTCTGGAACGGGATATGGAACGCGATCTAGCAGAGGAGGTAGAATGAGATATGGCACGGGAGGTAGAATGCGATCTGGCACGGGAGGTGGAATGCGATCTGGAAGTGGCGGTGGAATGAGATATGGCGGGGGAGGTGGAATGCGATCTGGAAGTGGCGGTGGAATGAGATATGGCGGGGGAGGCGGAATGCGATCTGGCGGTGGAGGAGGAATGATATATGGCACGGTAGGTGGAATGCAATCTGGCACGGGATATATAACGCGATTTAGTAGAGGAGGTAGAATGCGATCTGGCACGGGAGGTGGTATGCGATCTGGCACGGGAGGTGAAATGCGATCTGGAAGTGGCGGTGGAATGAGATATGGCGGGGGAGGTGGAATGCGATCCGGAAGTGGCGGTGGAATGAGATATGGCGGGGGAGGCGGAATGCGATCTGGCGGTGGAGGAGGAATGAGATATGGCACGGTAGGTGGAATGCGATCTGGAAGTGGCGGTGGAATGAGATATGGCGGGGGAGGTGGAATGCGATCTGGAAGTGGCGGTGGAATGAGATATGGCGGGGGAGGCGGAATGCGATCTGGCACGGGAGGAGGTATGCGATCTGGCACGGGAGGTGGAATGCGATCTGGAAGTGGCGGTGGAATGAGATATGGCGGGGGAGGTGGAATGCGATCTGGAAGTGGCGGTGGAATGAGATATGGCGGGGGAGGCGGAATGCGATCTGGCGGTGGAGGAGGAATGAGATATGGCACGGTAGGTGGAATGCGATCTGGAAGTGGCGGTGGAATGAGATATGGCGGGGGAGGTGGAATGCGATCTGGAAGTGGCGGTGGAATGAGATATGGCGGGGGAGGCGGAATGCGATCTGGCGGTGGAGGAGGAATGAGATATGGCACGGTAGGTGGAATGCGATCTGGAAGTGGCGGTGGAATGAGATATGGCGGGGGAGGTGGAATGCGATCTGGAAGTGGCGGTGGAATGAGATATGGCGGGGGAGGCGGAATGCGATCTGGCGGTGGAGGAGGAATGAGATATGGCACGGTAGGTGGAATGCAATCTGGCACGGGATATAGAACGCGATCTAGTAGAGGAGGTAGAATGCGATCTGGCACGGGAGGTGGTATGCGATCTGGCACGGGAGGTGGAATGCGATCTGGAAGTGGCGGTGGAATGAGATATGGCGGGGGAGGTGGAATGCGATCTGGAAGTGGCGGTGGAATGAGATATGGCGGGGGAGGCGGAATGCGATCTGGCGGTGGAGGAGGAATGAGATATGGCACGGTAGGTGGAATGCGATCTGGAATTGGCGGTGGAATGAGATATGGCGGGGGAGGTGGAATGCGATCTGGAAGTGGCGGTGGAATGAGATATGTTGGGGGAGGCGGAATGCGATCTGGCACGGGAGGAGGTATGCGATCTGGCACGGGAGGTGGAATGCGATCTGGAAGTGGCGGTGGAATGAGATATGGCGGGGGAGGTGGAATGCGATCTGGAAGTGGCGGTGGAATGAGATATGGCGGGGGAGGCGGAATGCGATCTGGCGGTGGAGGAGGAATGAGATATGGCACGGTAGGTGGAATGCGATCTGGAAGTGGCGGTGGAATGAGATATGGCACGGTAGGTGCAATGCAATCTGGCACGGGATATGGAACGCGATCTGCTGAAGGAGGTGGATTGCGATGTTGCACGTGAGGAGGAATGCGATCTGGCACTGGAGGTGGAATGCGATGTGGTACGGAAGGTGGTATGCGAATGAGACGGGAGGTGGAATGCGATCTGGAACGGGAGGTGTAATGCGATCTGGAGCGGCATATGGCACGCGATCTGGTGCGGGAGGAGGAATGCGATCTGTCACGGAAGGTGAAATGCGATCTGGTATGGGAGGTGGAATGTGATATGTGACGGGAAGTAGAATGCATTCTGGCACGGGATATGGAACGCGATCTAGCAGAGGAGGTAGAATGAGATCTGGCACGGGAGGTAGAATGCGATCTAGCACGGGAGGTGAAGTGCCATCTGGCGCTGGAGGTGGAGTTCGATCTGGCACGGGATAAGGCACGCGATATGGCACGGGATGAGCAATGCGAACTGCCAGAGGATATGCCACGCGATCTGGCACGGGATATGACACGCGATCTGGCAAGGGAGTTGGAATGCGATCTGGCAAGGGAGGTGGAATGCGATCTGGCACCGGAGGTGGAATAGGACCTGGCACGGGATCTGGCACGCGATCTGGCACTGGATACGGCACGCGATCTGGCATGGGAGGTGGAATGCGATCTGGCACGGGAGGTGGTGTGCCATCTGGCGCTGGAGGTGGAGTTCGATCTGGCACGGGGTAATGCACGCGATATGGCACGGGATGAGGAATGCGAACTGCCAGAGGATATGCCACGCGATCTGGCACGGGATATGACACGCGATTTGGCAAGGGAGTTGGAATGCGATCTGGCAAGGGAGGTGGAATGCGAACTGGCACCGGAGGTGGAATAGGACCTGGCACGGGATATGGCACGCGATCTGGCACTGGATACGGCACGCGATCTGGCACGGGAGGTGGAGTGCGAACTGGCACGGGAGGTGGAATTAGATCTAGCAGGGGAGGTGGATTGAGATTTGGCACGGGGTATGGCACGCGATATGGTACGGGAGGTGGAATGCAATCTGACACGAGAGGTGGAATGCGACCTCGCATGTAAGGTGGAATGCGGTCTAGTACGGGAGTTGGAATGCGATCTGGCACGGGATATGGAACGCGATCTGACACCGGAATTGGAATGCGATTTGGCTCTGGAAGAGGATTGCAATCTAGCAGGGGATGTGGAATGCGTTCTGGCACGCGAGGCGGAATGCGTTCTGGCACGGGATATGGTACGCGATCTGGCACTGGATACGGCACGCGATCTGGCTCGGGAGGTGGAATGCGATCTGGCACGGGAAGTGGAATGCGATCTGGCGCGGGATGTGGCATTCGATGTGGCACGGGATATGGCACGCGATCTGGCACGGGAGGTAGTATATGATCTAGCACGGGAGGTGGAGTGCCATCTGGCGCTGGAGCTGGAATTCGATCTGGCACGGGATAAGGCACGCGATATGGAACGGGATGAGGAATGCGAACTGGCAGGGGATATGGAACGCGATCTGGCACGGGATATGACACGCGATCTGGCATGGGAGTTGGAATGCGTTCTGGCAAGGGAGGTGGAATGCGATCTGGCACCGGAGGTGGAATACGATCTGGCACGGGATATGGCACGCGATCTGGCACTGCATACGGCACGCGATCTGGCACGGGAGGTGGAATGCGATCTGGCACGGGAAATGGAACGCGATCTAGCAGAGGAGGTAGAATGCGATCTAGCACATGAGGTGAAGTGCCATCTGGCGCTGGAGGTGGAGTTCGATCTGGCACGGGATAAGGCACGCGATATGGCACGGGATGAGCAATGCGAACTGCCAGAGGATATGCCACGCGATCTGGCACGGGATATGACACGCGATCTGGCAAGGGAGTTGGAATGCGATCTGGCAAGGGAGGTGGAATGCGATCTGGCACCGGAGGTGGAATAGGACCTGGCACGGGATCTGGCACGCGATCTGGCACTGGATACGGCACGCGATCTGTCACGGGAGGTGGAATGCGATCTGGCACGGGAGGTGGTGTGCCATCTGGCGCTGGAGGTGGAGTTCGATCTGGCACGGGGTAATGCACGCGATATGGCACGGGATGAGGAATGCGAACTGCCAGAGGATATGCCACGCGATCTGGCACGGGATATGACACGCGATTTGGCAAGGGAGTTGGAATGCGATCTGGCAAGGGAGGTGGAATGCGAACTGGCACCGGAGGTGGAATAGGACCTGGCACGGGATATGGCACGCGATCTGGCACTGGATACGGCACGCGATCTGGCACGGGAGGTGGAGTGCGATCTGGCACGGGAGGTGGAATTAGATCTAGCAGGGGAGGTGGATTGAGATTTGGCACGGGGTATGGCACGCGATATGGTACGGGAGGTGGAATGCAATCTGACACGAGAGGTGGAATGCGACCTCGCATGTAAGGTGGAATGCGGTCTAGTACGGGAGTTGGAATGCGATCTGGCACGGGATATGGAACGCGATCTGACACGGGAATTGGAATGCGATTTGGCTCTGGAAGAGGATTGCAATCTGGCAGGGGATGTGGAATGCGTTCTGGCACGCGAGGCGGAATGCGTTCTGGCACGGGATATGGTACGCGATCTGGCACTGGATACGGCACGCGATCTGGCTCGGGAGGTGGAATGCGATCTGGCACGGGAAGTGGAATGCGATCTGGCGCGGGATGTGGCATTCGATGTGGCACGGGATATGGCACGCGATCTGGCACGGGAGGTAGTATATGATCTAGCACGGGAGGTGGAGTGCCATCTGGCGCTGGAGCTGGAATTCGATCTGGCACGGGATAAGGCACGCGATATGGAACGGGATGAGGAATGCGAACTGGCAGGGGATATGGAACGCGATCTGGCAAGGGATATGACACGCGATCTGGCATGGGAGTTGGAATGCGTTCTGGCAAGGGAGGTGGAATGCGATCTGGCACCGGAGGTGGAATACGATCTGGCACGGGATATGGCACGCGATCTGGCACTGCATACGGCACGCGATCTGGCACGGGAGGTGGAATGCGATCTGGCACGGGAAATGGAACGCGATCTAGCAGAGGAGGTAGAATGCCATCTGGCACGGGAAGTGGAATGCGTTCTGGCACGGGAGGCGGAATAGCGTTCTGGCACGGGATACGGCATGCGATCTGGCACTGGATACGGCACGCGATCTGGCACGGGAGGTGGAATTCGATCTGGGACGGGATATGACACGCGATCTGCTAAAGGAGGTGGATTGCGATGCGGCACGTGAGGTGGAATGCGATCTGGCACGGGAGGTGGAATGCGATCTGGAAGTGGCGGTGGAATGAGATATGGCGGGGGAGGTGGAATGCGATCTGGAAGTGGCGGTGGAATGAGATATGGCGGGGGAGGCGGAATGCGATCTGGCGGTGGAGGAGGAATGAGATATGGCACGGTAGGTGGAATGCAATCTGGCACGGGATATATAACGCGATTTAGTAGAGGAGGTAGAATGCGATCTGGCACGGGAGGTGGTATGCGATCTGGCACGGGAGGTGGAATGCGATCTGGAAGTGGCGGTGGAATGAGATATGGCGGGGGAGGTGGAATGCGATCTGGAAGTGGCGGTGGAATGAGATATGGCGGGGAGGCGGAATGCGTTCTGGCGTTGGAGGAGGAATGAGATATGGCACGGTAGGTGGAATGCGATCTGGAAGTGGCGGTGGAATGAGATATGGCGGGGGAGGTGGAATGCGATCTGGAAGTGGCGGTGGAATGAGATATGGCGGGGGAGGCGGAATGCGATTTGGCACGGGAGGAGGTATGCGATCTGGCACGGGAGGTGGAATGCGATCTGGAAGTGGCGGTGGAATGAGATATGGCGGGGGAGGTGGAATGCGATCTGGAAGAGGCGGTGGAATGAGATATGGCGGGGGAGGCGGAATGCGATCTGGCACGGGAGGAGGTATGCGATCTGGCACGGGAGGTGGAATGCGATCTGGAAGTGGCGGTGGAATGAGATATGGCGGGGGAGGTGGAATGCGATCTGGAAGTGGCGGTGGAATGAGATATGGCGGGGGAGGCGGAATGCGATCTGGCGGTTGAGGAGGAATGAGATATGGCACGGTAGGTGGAATGCGATCTGGAAGTGGCGGTGGAATGAGATATGGCACGGTAGGTGCAATGCAATCTGGCACGGGATATGGAACGCGATCTGCTGAAGGAGGTGGATTGCGATGTTGCACGTGAGGAGGAATGCGATCTGGCACGGGAGGTGGAATGCGATGTGGTACGGAAGGTGGTATGCGAATGAGACGGGAGGTGGAATGCGATCTGGAACGGGAGGTGTAATGCGATCTGGAGCGGCATATGGCACGCGATCTGGTGCGGGAGGAGGAATGCGATCTGTCACGGAAGGTGAAATGCGATCTGGTATGGGAGGTGGAATGTGATATGTGACGGGAAGTAGAATGCATTCTGGCACGGGATATGGAACGCGATCTAGCAGAGGAGGTAGAATGAGATATGGCACGGGAGGTAGAATGCGATCTGGCACGGGAGGTGGAATGCGATCTGGAAGTGGCGGTGGAATGAGATATGGCGGGGGAGGTGGAATGCGATCTGGAAGTGGCGGTGGAATGAGATATGGCGGGGGAGGAGGAATGCGATCTGGCGGTGGAGGAGGAATGAGATATGTCACGGTAGGTGGAATGCAATCTGGCACGGGATATATAACGCGATTTAGTGGAGGAGGTAGAATGCGATCTGGCACGGGAGGTGCTATGCGATCTTGCACGGGAGGTGGAATGCGATCTGGAAGTGGCGGTGGAATGAGATATGGCGGGGGAGGTGGAATGCGATCTGGAAGTGGCGGTGGAATGAGATATGGCGGGGGAGGCGGAATGCGATCTGGCGGTGGAGGAGGAATGAGATATGGCACGGTAGGTGGAATGCGATCTGGAAGTGGCGGTGGAATGAGATATGGCGGGGGAGGTGGAATGCGATCTGGAAGTGGCGGTGGAATGAGATATGGCGGGGGAGGCGGAATGCGATCTGGCACGGGAGGAGGTATGCGATCTGGCACGGGAGGTGGAATGCGATCTGGAAGTGGCGGTGGAATGAGATATGGCGGGGGAGGTGGAATGCGATCTGGAAGTGGCGGTGGAATGAGATATGGCGGGGGAGGCGGAATGCGATCTGGCGGTGGAGGAGGAATGAGATATGGCACGGTAGGTGGAATGCGATCTGGAAGTGGCGGTGGAATGAGATATGGCGGGGGAGGTGGAATGCGATCTGGAAGTGGCGGTGGAATGAGATATGGCGGGGGAGGCGGAATGCGATCTGGCGGTGGAGGAGGAATGAGATATGGCACAGTAGGTGGAATGCGATCTGGAAGTGGCGGTGGAATGAGATATGGCGGGGGAGGTGGAATGCGATCTGGAAGTGGCGGTGGAATGAGATATGGCGGGGGAGGCGGAATGCGATCTGGCGGTGGAGGAGGAATGAGATATGGCACGGTAGGTGGAATGCAATCTGGCACTGGATATAGAACGCGATCTAGTAGAGGAGGTAGAATGCGATCTGGCACGGGAGGTGGTATGCGATCTGGCACGGGAGGTGGAATGCGATCTGGAAGTGGCGGTGGAATGAGATATGGCGGGGGAGGTGGAATGCGATCTGGAAGTGGCGGTGGAATGAGATATGGCGGGGGAGGCGGAATGCGATCTGGCGGTGGAGGAGGAATGAGATATGGCACGGTAGGTGGAATGCGATCTGGAAGTGGCGGTGGAATGAGATATGGCGGGGGAGGTGGAATGCGATCTGGAAGTGGCGGTGGAATGAGATATGGTGGGGGAGGCGGAATGCGATCTGGCACGGGAGGAGGTATGCGATCTGGCACGGGAGGTGGAATGCGATCTGGAAGTGGCGGTGGAATGAGATATGGCGGGGGAGGTGGAATGCGATCTGGAAGTGGCGGTGGAATGAGATATGGCGGGGGAGGCGGAATGCGATCTGGCGGTGGAGGAGGAATGAGATATGGCACGGTAGGTGGAATGCGATCTGGAAGTGGCGGTGGAATGAGATATGGCACGGTAGGTGCAATGCAATCTGGCACGGGATATGGAACGCGATCTGCTGAAGGAGGTGGATTGCGATGTTGCACGTGAGGAGGAATGCGATCTGGCACGGGAGGTGGAATGCGATGTGGTACGGAAGGTGGTATGCGAATGAGACGGGAGGTGGAATGCGATCTGGAACGGGAGGTGTAATGCGATCTGGAGCGGCATATGGCACGCGATCTGGTGCGGGAGGAGGAATGCGATCTGTCACGGAAGGTGAAATGCGATCTGGTATGGGAGGTGGAATGTGATATGTGACGGGAAGTAGAATGCATTCTGGCACGGGATATGGAACGCGATCTAGCAGAGGAGGTAGAATGAGATCTGGCACGGGAGGTAGAATGCGATCTAGCACGGGAGGTGAAGTGCCATCTGGCGCTGGAGGTGGAGTTCGATCTGGCACGGGATGAGGCACGCGATATGGCACGGGATGAGCAATGCGAACTGCCAGAGGATATGCCACGCGATCTGGCACGGGATATGACACGCGATCTGGCAAGGGAGTTGGAATGCGATCTGGCAAGGGAGGTGGAATGCGATCTGGCACCGGAGGTGGAATAGGACCTGGCACGGGATCTGGCACGCGATCTGGCACTGGATACGGCACGCGATCTGTCACGGGAGGTGGAATGCGATCTGGCACGGGAGGTGGTGTGCCATCTGGCGCTGGAGGTGGAGTTCGATCTGGCACGGGGTAATGCACGCGATATGGCACGGGATGAGGAATGCGAACTGCCAGAGGATATGCCACGCGATCTGGCACGGGATATGACACGCGATTTGGCAAGGGAGTTGGAATGCGATCTGGCAAGGGAGGTGGAATGCGAACTGGCACCGGAGGTGGAATAGGACCTGGCACGGGATATGGCACGCGATCTGGCACTGGATACGGCACGCGATCTGGCACGGGAGGTGGAGTGCGATCTGGCACGGGAGGTGGAATTAGATCTAGCAGGGGAGGTGGATTGAGATTTGGCACGGGGTATGGCACGCGATATGGTACGGGAGGTGGAATGCAATCTGACACGAGAGGTGGAATGCGACCTCGCATGTAAGGTGGAATGCGGTCTAGTACGGGAGTTGGAATGCGATCTGGCACGGGATATGGAACGCGATCTGACACGGGAATTGGAATGCGATTTGGCTCTGGAAGAGGATTGCAATCTGGCAGGGGATGTGGAATGCGTTCTGGCACGCGAGGCGGAATGCGTTCTGGCACGGGATATGGTACGCGATCTGGCACTGGATACGGCACGCGATCTGGCTCGGGAGGTGGAATGCGATCTGGCACGGGAAGTGGAATGCGATCTGGCGCGGGATGTGGCATTCGATGTGGCACGGGATATGGCACGCGATCTGGCACGGGAGGTAGTATATGATCTAGCACGGGAGGTGGAGTGCCATCTGGCGCTGGAGCTGGAATTCGATCTGGCACGGGATAAGGCACGCGATATGGAACGGGATGAGGAATGCGAACTGGCAGGGGATATGGAACGCGATCTGGCAAGGGATATGACACGCGATCTGGCATGGGAGTTGGAATGCGTTCTGGCAAGGGAGGTGGAATGCGATCTGGCACCGGAGGTGGAATACGATCTGGCACGGGATATGGCACGCGATCTGGCACTGCATACGGCACGCGATCTGGCACGGGAGGTGGAATGCGATCTGGCACGGGAAATGGAACGCGATCTAGCAGAGGAGGTAGAATGCCATCTGGCACGGGAAGTGGAATGCGTTCTGGCACGGGAGGCGGAATAGCGTTCTGGCACGGGATACGGCATGCGATCTGGCACTGGATACGGCACGCGATCTGGCACGGGAGGTGGAATTCGATCTGGGACGGGATATGACACGCGATCTGCTAAAGGAGGTGGATTGCGATGCGGCACGTGAGGTGGAATGCGATCTGGCACGGGAGGTGGAATGCGATCTGGAAGTGGCGGTGGAATGAGATATGGCGGGGGAGGTGGAATGCGATCTGGAAGTGGCGGTGGAATGAGATATGGCGGGGGAGGCGGAATGCGATCTGGCGGTGGAGGAGGAATGAGATATGGCACGGTAGGTGGAATGCAATCTGGCACGGGATATATAACGCGATTTAGTAGAGGAGGTAGAATGCGATCTGGCACGGGAGGTGGTATGCGATCTGGCACGGGAGGTGGAATGCGATCTGGAAGTGGCGGTGGAATGAGATATGGCGGGGGAGGTGGAATGCGATCTGGAAGTGGCGGTGGAATGAGATATGGCGGGGGAGGCGGAATGCGTTCTGGCGTTGGAGGAGGAATGAGATATGGCACGGTAGGTGGAATGCGATCTGGAAGTGGCGGTGGAATGAGATATGGCGGGGGAGGTGGAATGCGATCTGGAAGTGGCGGTGGAATGAGATATGGCGGGGGAGGCGGAATGCGATCTGGCACGGGAGGAGGTATGCGATCTGGCACGGGAGGTGGAATGCGATCTGGAAGTGGCGGTGGAATGAGATATGGCGGGGGAGGTGGAATGCGATCTGGAAGAGGCGGTGGAATGAGATATGGCGGGGGAGGCGGAATGCGATCTGGCACGGGAGGAGGTATGCGATCTGGCACGGGAGGTGGAATGCGATCTGGAAGTGGCGGTGGAATGAGATATGGCGGGGGAGGTGGAATGCGATCTGGAAGTGGCGGTGGAATGAGATATGGCGGGGGAGGCGGAATGCGATCTGGCGGTTGAGGAGGAATGAGATATGGCACGGTAGGTGGAATGCGATCTGGAAGTGGCGGTGGAATGAGATATGGCACGGTAGGTGCAATGCAATCTGGCACGGGATATGGAACGCGATCTGCTGAAGGAGGTGGATTGCGATGTTGCACGTGAGGAGGAATGCGATCTGGCACGGGAGGTGGAATGCGATGTGGTACGGAAGGTGGTATGCGAATGAGACGGGAGGTGGAATGCGATCTGGAACGGGAGGTGTAATGCGATCTGGAGCGGCATATGGCACGCGATCTGGTGCGGGAGGAGGAATGCGATCTGTCACGGAAGGTGAAATGCGATCTGGTATGGGAGGTGGAATGTGATATGTGACGGGAAGTAGAATGCATTCTGGCACGGGATATGGAACGCGATCTAGCAGAGGAGGTAGAATGAGATATGGCACGGGAGGTAGAATGCGATCTGGCACGGGAGGTGGAATGCGATCTGGAAGTGGCGGTGGAATGAGATATGGCGGGGGAGGTGGAATGCGATCTGGAAGTGGCGGTGGAATGAGATATGGCGGGGGAGGAGGAATGCGATCTGGCGGTGGAGGAGGAATGAGATATGTCACGGTAGGTGGAATGCAATCTGGCACGGGATATATAACGCGATTTAGTGGAGGAGGTAGAATGCGATCTGGCACGGGAGGTGCTATGCGATCTTGCACGGGAGGTGGAATGCGATCTGGAAGTGGCGGTGGAATGAGATATGGCGGGGGAGGTGGAATGCGATCTGGAAGTGGCGGTGGAATGAGATATGGCGGGGGAGGCGGAATGCGATCTGGCGGTGGAGGAGGAATGAGATATGGCACGGTAGGTGGAATGCGATCTGGAAGTGGCGGTGGAATGAGATATGGCGGGGGAGGTGGAATGCGATCTGGAAGTGGCGGTGGAATGAGATATGGCGGGGGAGGCGGAATGCGATCTGGCACGGGAGGAGGTATGCGATCTGGCACGGGAGGTGGAATGCGATCTGGAAGTGGCGGTGGAATGAGATATGGCGGGGGAGGTGGAATGCGATCTGGAAGTGGCGGTGGAATGAGATATGGCGGGGGAGGCGGAATGCGATCTGGCGGTGGAGGAGGAATGAGATATGGCACGGTAGGTGGAATGCGATCTGGAAGTGGCGGTGGAATGAGATATGGCGGGGGAGGTGGAATGCGATCTGGAAGTGGCGGTGGAATGAGATATGGCGGGGGAGGCGGAATGCGATCTGGCGGTGGAGGAGGAATGAGATATGGCACGGTAGGTGGAATGCGATCTGGAAGTGGCGGTGGAATGAGATATGGCGGGGGAGGTGGAATGCGATCTGGAAGTGGCGGTGGAATGAGATATGGCGGGGGAGGCGGAATGCGATCTGGCGGTGGAGGAGGAATGAGATATGGCACGGTAGGTGGAATGCAATCTGGCACTGGATATAGAACGCGATCTAGTAGAGGAGGTAGAATGCGATCTGGCACGGGAGGTGGTATGCGATCTGGCACGGGAGGTGGAATGCGATCTGGAAGTGGCGGTGGAATGAGATATGGCGGGGGAGGTGGAATGCGATCTGGAAGTGGCGGTGGAATGAGATATGGCGGGGGAGGCGGAATGCGATCTGGCGGTGGAGGAGGAATGAGATATGGCACGGTAGGTGGAATGCGATCTGGAAGTGGCGGTGGAATGAGATATGGCGGGGGAGGTGGAATGCGATCTGGAAGTGGCGGTGGAATGAGATATGGTGGGGGAGGCGGAATGCGATCTGGCACGGGAGGAGGTATGCGATCTGGCACGGGAGGTGGAATGCGATCTGGAAGTGGCGGTGGAATGAGATATGGCGGGGGAGGTGGAATGCGATCTGGAAGTGGCGGTGGAATGAGATATGGCGGGGGAGGCGGAATGCGATCTGGCGGTGGAGGAGGAATGAGATATGGCACGGTAGGTGGAATGCGATCTGGAAGTGGCGGTGGAATGAGATATGGCACGGTAGGTGCAATGCAATCTGGCACGGGATATGGAACGCGATCTGCTGAAGGAGGTGGATTGCGATGTTGCACGTGAGGAGGAATGCGATCTGGCACGGGAGGTGGAATGCGATGTGGTACGGAAGGTGGTATGCGAATGAGACGGGAGGTGGAATGCGATCTGGAACGGGAGGTGTAATGCGATCTGGAGCGGCATATGGCACGCGATCTGGTGCGGGAGGAGGAATGCGATCTGTCACGGAAGGTGAAATGCGATCTGGTATGGGAGGTGGAATGTGATATGTGACGGGAAGTAGAATGCATTCTGGCACGGGATATGGAACGCGATCTAGCAGAGGAGGTAGAATGAGATCTGGCACGGGAGGTAGAATGCGATCTAGCACGGGAGGTGAAGTGCCATCTGGCGCTGGAGGTGGAGTTCGATCTGGCACGGGATGAGGCACGCGATATGGCACGGGATGAGCAATGCGAACTGCCAGAGGATATGCCACGCGATCTGGCACGGGATATGACACGCGATCTGGCAAGGGAGTTGGAATGCGATCTGGCAAGGGAGGTGGAATGCGATCTGGCACCGGAGGTGGAATAGGACCTGGCACGGGATCTGGCACGCGATCTGGCACTGGATACGGCACGCGATCTGTCACGGGAGGTGGAATGCGATCTGGCACGGGAGGTGGTGTGCCATCTGGCGCTGGAGGTGGAGTTCGATCTGGCACGGGGTAATGCACGCGATATGGCACGGGATGAGGAATGCGAACTGCCAGAGGATATGCCACGCGATCTGGCACGGGATATGACACGCGATTTGGCAAGGGAGTTGGAATGCGATCTGGCAAGGGAGGTGGAATGCGAACTGGCACCGGAGGTGGAATAGGACCTGGCACGGGATATGGCACGCGATCTGGCACTGGATACGGCACGCGATCTGGCACGGGAGGTGGAGTGCGATCTGGCACGGGAGGTGGAATTAGATCTAGCAGGGGAGGTGGATTGAGATTTGGCACGGGGTATGGCACGCGATATGGTACGGGAGGTGGAATGCAATCTGACTCGAGAGGTGGAATGCGACCTCGCATGTAAGGTGGAATGCGGTCTAGTACGGGAGTTGGAATGCGATCTGGCACGGGATATGGAACGCGATCTGACACGGGAATTGGAATGCGATTTGGCTCTGGAAGAGGATTGCAATCTGGCAGGAGATGTGGAATGCGTTCTGGCACGCGAGGCGGAATGCGTTCTGGCACGGGATATGGTACGCGATCTGGCACTGGATACGGCACGCGATCTGGCTCGGGAGGTGGAATGCGATCTGGCACGGGAAGTGGAATGCGATCTGGCGCGGGATGTGGCATTCGATGTGGCACGGGATATGGCACGCGATCTGGCACGGGAGGTAGTATATGATCTAGCACGGGAGGTGGAGTGCCATCTGGCGCTGGAGCTGGAATTCGATCTGGCACGGGATAAGGCACGCGATATGGAACGGGATGAGGAATGCGAACTGGCAGGGGATATGGAACGCGATCTGGCACGGGATATGACACGCGATCTGGCATGGGAGTTGGAATGCGTTCTGGCAAGGGAGGTGGAATGCGATCTGGCACCGGAGGTGGAATACGATCTGGCACGGGATATGGCACGCGATCTGGCACTGCATACGGCACGCGATCTGGCACGGGAGGTGGAATGCGATCTGGCACGGGAAATGGAACGCGATCTAGCAGAGGAGGTAGAATGCGATCTAGCACGGGAGGTGAAGTGCCATCTGGCGCTGGAGGTGGAGTTCGATCTGGCACGGGATAAGGCACGCGATATGGCACGGGATGAGCAATGCGAACTGCCAGAGGATATGCCACGCGATCTGGCACGGGATATGACACGCGATCTGGCAAGGGAGTTGGAATGCGATCTGGCAAGGGAGGTGGAATGCGATCTGGCACCGGAGGTGGAATAGGACCTGGCACGGGATCTGGCACGCGATCTGGCACTGGATACGGCACGCGATCTGTCACGGGAGGTGGAATGCGATCTGGCACGGGAGGTGGTGTGCCATCTGGCGCTGGAGGTGGAGTTCGATCTGGCACGGGGTAATGCACGCGATATGGCACGGGATGAGGAATGCGAACTGCCAGAGGATATGCCACGCGATCTGGCACGGGATATGACACGCGATTTGGCAAGGGAGTTGGAATGCGATCTGGCAAGGGAGGTGGAATGCGAACTGGCACCGGAGGTGGAATAGGACCTGGCACGGGATATGGCACGCGATCTGGCACTGGATACGGCACGCGATCTGGCACGGGAGGTGGAGTGCGATCTGGCACGGGAGGTGGAATTAGATCTAGCAGGGGAGGTGGATTGAGATTTGGCACGGGGTATGGCACGCGATATGGTACGGGAGGTGGAATGCAATCTGACACGAGAGGTGGAATGCGACCTCGCATTAAGGTGGAATGCGGTCTAGTACGGGAGTTGGAATGCGATCTGGCACGGGATATGGAACGCGATCTGACACGGGAATTGGAATGCGATTTGGCTCTGGAAGAGGATTGCAATCTGGCAGGGGATGTGGAATGCGTTCTGGCACGCGAGGCGGAATGCGTTCTGGCACGGGATATGGTACGCGATCTGGCACTGGATACGGCACGCGATCTGGCTCGGGAGGTGGAATGCGATCTGGCACGGGAAGTGGAATGCGATCTGGCGCGGGATGTGGCATTCGATGTGGCACGGGATATGGCACGCGATCTGGCACGGGAGGTAGTATATGATCTAGCACGGGAGGTGGAGTGCCATCTGGCGCTGGAGCTGGAATTCGATCTGGCACGGGATAAGGCACGCGATATGGAACGGGATGAGGAATGCGAACTGGCAGGGGATATGGAACGCGATCTGGCACGGGACATGACACGCGATCTGGCATGGGAGTTGGAATGCGTTCTGGCAAGGGAGGTGGAATGCGATCTGGCACCGGAGGTGGAATACGATCTGGCACGGGATATGGCACGCGATCTGGCACTGCATACGGCACGCGATCTGGCACGGGAGGTGGAATGCGATCTGGCACGGGAAATGGAACGCGATCTAGCAGAGGAGGTAGAATGCCATCTGGCACGGGAAGTGGAATGCGTTCTGGCACGGGAGGCGGAATAGCGTTCTGGCACGGGATACGGCATGCGATCTGGCACTGGATACGGCACGCGATCTGGCACGGGAGGTGGAATTCGATCTGGGACGGGATATGACACGCGATCTGCTAAAGGAGGTGGATTGCGATGCGGCACGTGAGGTGGAATGCGATCTGGCACGGGAGGTGGAATGCGATCTGGAAGTGGCGGTGGAATGAGATATGGCGGGGGAGGTGGAATGCGATCTGGAAGTGGCGGTGGAATGAGATATGGCGGGGGAGGCGGAATGCGATCTGGCGGTGGAGGAGGAATGAGATATGGCACGGTAGGTGGAATGCAATCTGGCACGGGATATATAACGCGATTTAGTAGAGGAGGTAGAATGCGATCTGGCACGGGAGGTGGTATGCGATCTGGCACGGGAGGTGGAATGCGATCTGGAAGTGGCGGTGGAATGAGATATGGCGGGGGAGGTGGAATGCGATCTGGAAGTGGCGGTGGAATGAGATATGGCGGGGGAGGCGGAATGCGTTCTGGCGGTGGAGGAGGAATGAGATATGGCACGGTAGGTGGAATGCGATCTGGAAGTGGCGGTGGAATGAGATATGGCGGGGGAGGTGGAATGCGATCTGGAAGTGGCGGTGGAATGAGATATGGCGGGGGAGGCGGAATGCGATCTGGCACGGGAGGAGGTATGCGATCTGGCACGGGAGGTGGAATGCGATCTGGAAGTGGCGGTGGAATGAGATATGGCGGGGGAGGTGGAATGCGATCTGGAAGAGGCGGTGGAATGAGATATGGCGGGGGAGGCGGAATGCGATCTGGCACGGGAGGAGGTATGCGATCTGGCACGGGAGGTGGAATGCGATCTGGAAGTGGCGGTGGAATGAGATATGGCGGGGGAGGTGGAATGCGATCTGGAAGTGGCGGTGGAATGAGATATGGCGGGGGAGGCGGAATGCGATCTGGCGGTGGAGGAGGAATGAGATATGGCACGGTAGGTGGAATGCGATCTGGAAGTGGCGGTGGAATGAGATATGGCGGGGGAGGTGGAATGCGATCTGGAAGTGGCGGTGGAATGAGATATGGCGGGGGAGGCGGAATGCGATCTGGCGGTGGAGGAGGAATGAGATATGGCACGTTAGGTGGAATGCAATCTGGCACGGGATATAGAACGCGATCTAGTAGAGGAGGTAGAATGCGATCTGGCACGGGAGGTGGTATGCGATCTGGCACGGGAGGTGGAATGCGATCTGGAAGTGGCGGTGGAATGAGATATGGCGGGGGAGGTGGAATGCGATCTGGAAGTGGCGGTGGAATGAGATATGGCGGGGGAGGCGCAATGCTTTCTGGCGGTGGAGGAGGAATGAGATATGGCACGGTAGGTGGAATGCGATCTGGAAGTGGCGGTGGAATGAGATATGGCGGGGGAGGTGGAATGCGATCTGGAAGTGGCGGTGGAATGAGATATGGTGGGGGAGGCGGAATGCGATCTGGCACGGGAGGAGGTATGCGATCTGGCACGGGAGGTGGAATGCGATCTGGAAGTGGCGGTGGAATGAGATATGGCGGGGGAGGTGGAATGCGATCTGGAAGTGGCGGTGGAATGAGATATGGCGGGGGAGGCGGAATGCGATCTGGCGGTTGAGGAGGAATGAGATATGGCACGGTAGGTGGAATGCGATCTGGAAGTGGCGGTGGAATGAGATATGGCACGGTAGGTGCAATGCAATCTGGCACGGGATATGGAACGCGATCTGCTGAAGGAGGTGGATTGCGATGTTGCACGTGAGGAGGAATGCGATCTGGCACGGGAGGTGGAATGCGATGTGGTACGGAAGGTGGTATGCGAATGAGACGGGAGGTGGAATGCGATCTGGAACGGGAGGTGTAATGCGATCTGGAGCGGCATATGGCACGCGATCTGGTGCGGGAGGAGGAATGCGATCTGTCACGGAAGGTGAAATGCGATCTGGTATGGGAGGTGGAATGTGATATGTGACGGGAAGTAGAATGCATTCTGGCACGGGATATGGAACGCGATCTAGCAGAGGAGGTAGAATGAGATATGGCACGGGAGGTAGAATGCGATCTGGCACGGGAGGTGGAATGCGATCTGGAAGTGGCGGTGGAATGAGATATGGCGGGGGAGGTGGAATGCGATCTGGAAGTGGCGGTGGAATGAGATATGGCGGGGGAGGCGGAATGCGATCTGGCGGTGGAGGAGGAATGAGATATGGCACGGTAGGTGGAATGCAATCTGGCACGGGATATATAACGCGATTTAGTAGAGGAGGTAGAATGCGATCTGGCACGGGAGGTGGTATGCGATCTGGCACGGGAGGTGAAATGCGATCTGGAAGTGGCGGTGGAATGAGATATGGCGGGGGAGGTGGAATGCGAACTGGAAGTGGCGGTGGAATGAGATATGGCGGGGGAGGCGGAATGCGATCTGGCGGTGGAGGAGGAATGAGATATGGCACGGTAGGTGGAATGCGATCTGGAAGTGGCGGTGGAATGAGATATGGCGGGGGAGGTGGAATGCGATCTGGAAGTGGCGGTGGAATGAGATATGGCGGGGGAGGCGGAATGCGATCTGGCACGGGAGGAGGTATGCGATCTGGCACGGGAGGTGGAATGCGATCTGGAAGTGGCGGTGGAATGAGATATGGCGGGGGAGGTGGAATGCGATCTGGAAGTGGCGGTGGAATGAGATATGGCGGGGGAGGCGGAATGCGATCTGGCGGTGGAGGAGGAATGAGATATGGCACGGTAGGTGGAATGCGATCTGGAAGTGGCGGTGGAATGAGATATGGCGGGGGAGGTGGAATGCGATCTGGAAGTGGCGGTGGAATGAGATATGGCGGGGGAGGCGGAATGCGATCTGGCGGTGGAGGAGGAATGAGATATGGCACGGTAGGTGGAATGCGATCTGGAAGTGGCGGTGGAATGAGATATGGCGGGGGAGGTGGAATGCGATCTGGAAGTGGCGGTGGAATGAGATATGGCGGGGGAGGCGGAATGCGATCTGGCGGTGGAGGAGGAATGAGATATGGCACGGTAGGTGGAATGCAATCTGGCACGGGATATAGAACGCGATCTAGTAGAGGAGGTAGAATGCGATCTGGCACGGGAGGTGGTATGCGATCTGGCACGGGAGGTGGAATGCGATCTGGAAGTGGCGGTGGAATGAGATATGGCGGGGGAGGTGGAATGCGATCTGGAAGTGGCGGTGGAATGAGATATGGCGGGGGAGGCGGAATGCGATCTGGCGGTGGAGGAGGAATGAGATATGGCACGGTAGGTGGAATGCGATCTGGAAGTGGCGGTGGAATGAGATATGGCGGGGGAGGTGGAATGCGATCTGGAAGTGGCGGTGGAATGAGATATGGTGGGGGAGGCGGAATGCGATCTGGCACGGGAGGAGGTATGCGATCTGGCACGGGAGGTGGAATGCGATCTGGAAGTGGCGGTGGAATGAGATATGGCGGGGGAGGTGGAATGCGATCTGGAAGTGGCGGTGGAATGAGATATGGCGGGGGAGGCGGAATGCGATCTGGCGGTGGAGGAGGAATGAGATATGGCACGGTAGGTGGAATGCGATCTGGAAGTGGCGGTGGAATGAGATATGGCACGGTAGGTGCAATGCAATCTGGCACGGGATATGGAACGCGATCTGCTGAAGGAGGTGGATTGCGATGTTGCACGTGAGGAGGAATGCGATCTGGCACGGGAGGTGGAATGCGATGTGGTACGGAAGGTGGTATGCGAATGAGACGGGAGGTGGAATGCGATCTGGAACGGGAGGTGTAATGCGATCTGGAGCGGCATATGGCACGCGATCTGGTGCGGGAGGAGGAATGCGATCTGTCACGGAAGGTGAAATGCGATCTGGTATGGGAGGTGGAATGTGATATGTGACGGGAAGTAGAATGCATTCTGGCACGGGATATGGAACGCGATCTAGCAGAGGAGGTAGAATGAGATCTGGCACGGGAGGTAGAATGCGATCTAGCACGGGAGGTGAAGTGCCATCTGGCGCTGGAGGTGGAGTTCGATCTGGCACGGGATAAGGCACGCGATATGGCACGGGATGAGCAATGCGAACTGCCAGAGGATATGCCACGCGATCTGGCACGGGATATGACACGCGATCTGGCAAGGGAGTTGGAATGCGATCTGGCAAGGGAGGTGGAATGCGATCTGGCACCGGAGGTGGAATAGGACCTGGCACGGGATCTGGCACGCGATCTGGCACTGGATACGGCACGCGATCTGGCACGGGATGTGGAATGCGATCTGGCACGGGAGGTGGTGTGCCATCTGGCGCTGGAGGTGGAGTTCGATCTGGCACGGGGTAATGCACGCGATATGGCACGGGATGAGGAATGCGAACTGCCAGAGGATATGCCACGCGATCTGGCACGGGATATGACACGCGATTTGGCAAAGGAGTTGGAATGCGATCTGGCAAGGGAGGTGGAATGCGAACTGGCACCGGAGGTGGAATAGGACCTGGCACGGGATATGGCACGCGATCTGGCACTGGATACGGCACGCGATCTGGCACGGGAGGTGGAGTGCGAACTGGCACGGGAGGTGGAATTAGATCTAGCAGGGGAGGTGGATTGAGATTTGGCACGGGGTATGGCACGCGATATGGTACGGGAGGTGGAATGCAATCTGACACGAGAGGTGGAATGCGACCTCGCATGTAAGGTGGAATGCGGTCTAGTACGGGAGTTGGAATGCGATCTGGCACGGGATATGGAACGCGATCTGACAAGGGAATTGGAATGCGATTTGGCTCTGGAAGAGGATTGCAATCTGGCAGGGGATGTGGAATGCGTTCTGGCACGCGAGGCGGAATGCGTTCTGGCACGGGATATGGTACGCGATCTGGCACTGGATACGGCACGCGATCTGGCTCGGGAGGTGGAATGCGATCTGGCACGGGAAGTGGAATGCGATCTGGCGCGGGATGTGGCATTCGATGTGGCACGGGATATGGCACGCGATCTGGCACGGGAGGTAGTATATGATCTAGCACGGGAGGTGGAGTGCCATCTGGCGCTGGAGCTGGAATTCGATCTGGCACGGGATAAGGCACGCGATATGGAACGGGATGAGGAATGCGAACTGGCAGGGGATATGGAACGCGATCTGGCACGGGATATGACACGCGATCTGGCATGGGAGTTGGAATGAGTTCTGGCAAGGGAGGTGGAATGCGATCTGGCACCGGAGGTGGAATACGATCTGGCACGGGATATGGCACGCGATCTGGCACTGCATACGGCACGCGATCTGGCACGGGAGGTGGAATGCGATCTGGCACGGGAAATGGAACGCGATCTAGCAGAGGAGGTAGAATGCGATCTAGCACATGAGGTGAAGTGCCATCTGGCGCTGGAGGTGGAGTTCGATCTGGCACGGGATAAGGCACGCGATATGGCACGGGATGAGCAATGCGAACTGCCAGAGGATATGCCACGCGATCTGGCACGGGATATGACACGCGATCTGGCAAGGGAGTTGGAATGCGATCTGGCAAGGGAGGTGGAATGCGATCTGGCACCGGAGGTGGAATAGGACCTGGCACGGGATCTGGCACGCGATCTGGCACTGGATACGGCACGCGATCTGTCACGGGAGGTGGAATGCGATCTGGCACGGGAGGTGGTGTGCCATCTGGCGCTGGAGGTGGAGTTCGATCTGGCACGGGGTAATGCACGCGATATGGCACGGGATGAGGAATGCGAACTGCCAGAGGATATGCCACGCGATCTGGCACGGGATATGACACGCGATTTGGCAAGGGAGTTGGAATGCGATCTGGCAAGGGAGGTGGAATGCGAACTGGCACCGGAGGTGGAATAGGACCTGGCACGGGATATGGTACGCGATCTGGCACTGGATACGGCACGCGATCTGGCACGGGAGGTGGAGTGCGATCTGGCACGGGAGGTGGAATTAGATCTAGCAGGGGAGGTGGATTGAGATTTGGCACGGGGTATTGCACGCGATATGGTACGGGAGGTGGAATGCAATCTGACACGAGAGGTGGAATGCGACCTAGCATGTAAGGTGGAATGCGGTCTAGTACGGGAGTTGGAATGCGATCTGGCACGGGATATGGAACGCGATCTGACACGGGAATTGGAATGCGATTTGGCTCTGGAAGAGGATTGCAATCTGGCAGGGGATGTGGAATGCGTTCTGGCACGCGAGGCGGAATGCGTTCTGGCACGGGATATGGTACGCGATCTGGCACTGGATACGGCACGCGATCTGGCTCGGGAGGTGGAATGCGATCTGGCACGGGAAGTGGAATGCGATCTGGCGCGGGATGTGGCATTCGATGTGGCACGGGATATGGCACGCGATCTGGCACGGGAGGTAGTATATGATCTAGCACGGGAGGTGGAGTGCCATCTGGCGCTGGAGCTGGAATTCGATCTGGCACGGGATAAGGCACGCGATATGGAACGGGATGAGGAATGCGAACTGGCAGGGGATATGGAACGCGATCTGGCACGGGATATGACACGCGATCTGGCATGGGAGTTGGAATGCGTTCTGGCAAGGGAGGTGGAATGCGATCTGGCACCGGAGGTGGAATACGATCTGGCACGGGATATGGCACGCGATCTGGCACTGCATACGGCACGCGATCTGGCACGGGAGGTGGAATGCGATCTGGCACGGGAAATGGAACGCGATCTAGCAGAGGAGGTAGAATGCCATCTGGCACGGGAAGTGGAATGCGTTCTGGCACGGGAGGCGGAATAGCGTTCTGGCACGGGATACGGCATGCGATCTGGCACTGGATACGGCACGCGATCTGGCACGGGAGGTGGAATTCGATCTGGGACGGAATATGACACGCGATCTGCTAAAGGAGGTGGATTGCGATGCGGCACGTGAGGTGGAATGCGATCTGGCACGGGAGGTGGAATGCGATCTGGAAGTGGCGGTGGAATGAGATATGGCGGGGGAGGTGGAATGCGATCTGGAAGTGGCGGTGGAATGAGATATGGCGGGGGAGGCGGAATGCGATCTGGCGGTGGAGGAGGAATGAGATATGGCACGGTAGGTGGAATGCAATCTGGCACGGGATATATAACGCGATTTAGTGGAGGAGGTAGAATGCGATCTGGCACGGGAGGTGCTATGCGATCTTGCACGGGAGGTGGAATGCGATCTGGAAGTGGCGGTGGAATGAGATATGGCGGGGGAGGTGGAATGCGATTTGGAAGTGGCGGTGGAATGAGATATGGCGGGGGAGGCGGAATGCGATCTGGCGGTGGAGGAGGAATGAGATATGGCACGGTAGGTGGAATGCGATCTGGAAGTGGCGGTGGAATGAGATATGGCGGGGGAGGTGGAATGCGATCTGGAAGTGGCGGTGGAATGAGATATGGCGGGGGAGGCGGAATGCGATCTGGCACGGGAGGAGGTATGCGATCTGGCACGGGAGGTGGAATGCGATCTGGAAGTGGCGGTGGAATGAGATATGGCGGGGGAGGTGGAATGCGATCTGGAAGTGGCGGTGGAATGAGATATGGCGGGGGAGGCGGAATGCGATCTGGCGGTGGAGGAGGAATGAGATATGGCACGGTAGGTGGAATGCGATCTGGAAGTGGCGGTGGAATGAGATATGGCGGGGGAGGTGGAATGCGATCTGGAAGTGGCGGTGGAATGAGATATGGCGGGGGAGGCGGAATGCGATCTGGCGGTGGAGGAGGAATGAGATATGGCACGGTAGGTGGAATGCGATCTGGAAGTGGCGGTGGAATGAGATATGGCGGGGGAGGTGGAATGCGATCTGGAAGTGGCGGTGGAATGAGATATGGCGGGGGAGGCGGAATACGATCTGGCGGTGGAGGAGGAATGAGATATGGCACGGTAGGTGGAATGCAATCTGGCACGGGATATAGAACGCGATCTAGTAGAGGAGGTAGAATGCGATCTGGCACGGGAGGTGGTATGCGATCTGGCACGGGAGGTGGAATGCGATCTGGAAGTGGCGGTGGAATGAGATGTGGCGGGGGAGGTGGAATGCGATCTGGAAGTGGCGGTGGAATGAGATATGGCGGGGGAGGCGGAATGCGATCTGGCGGTGGAGGAGGAATGAGATATGGCACGGTAGGTGGAATGCGATCTGGAAGTGGCGGTGGAATGAGATATGGCGGGGGAGGTGGAATGCGATCTGGAAGTGGCGGTGGAATGAGATATGGTGGGGGAGGCGGAATGCGATCTGGCACGGGAGGAGGTATGCGATCTGGCACGGGAGGTGGAATGCGATCTGGAAGTGGCGGTGGAATGAGATATGGCGGGGGAGGTGGAATGCGATCTGGAAGTGGCGGTGGAATGAGATATGGCGGGGGAGGTGGAATGCGATCTGGAAGTGGCGGTGGAATGAGATATGGCGGGGGAGGCGGAATGCGATCTGGCGGTGGAGGAGGAATGAGATATGGCACGGTAGGTGGAATGCGATCTGGAAGTGGCGGTGGAATGAGATATGGCACGGTAGGTGCAATGCAATCTGGCACGGGATATGGAACGCGATCTGCTGAAGGAGGTGGATTGCGATGTTGCACGTGAGGAGGAATGCGATCTGGCACGGGAGGTGGAATGCGATGTGGTACGGAAGGTGGTATGCGAATGAGACGGGAGGTGGAATGCGATCTGGAACGGGAGGTGTAATGCGATCTGGAGCGGCATATGGCACGCGATCTGGTGCGGGAGGAGGAATGCGATCTGTCACGGAAGGTGAAATGCGATCTGGTATGGGAGGTGGAATGTGATATGTGACGGGAAGTAGAATGCATTCTGGCACGGGATATGGAACGCGATCTAGCAGAGGAGGTAGAATGAGATCTGGCACGGGAGGTAGAATGCGATCTAGCACGGGAGGTGAAGTGCCATCTGGCGCTGGAGGTGGAGTTCGATCTGGCACGGGATAAGGCACGCGATATGGCACGGGATGAGCAATGCGAACTGCCAGAGGATATGCCACGCGATCTGGCACGGGATATGACACGCGATCTGGCAAGGGAGTTGGAATGCGATCTGGCAAGGGAGGTGGAATGCGATCTGGCACCGGAGGTGGAATAGGACCTGGCACGGGATCTGGCACGCGATCTGGCACTGGATACGGCACGCGATCTGTCACGGGAGGTGGAATGCGATCTGGCACGGGAGGTGGTGTGCCATCTGGCGCTGGAGGTGGAGTTCGATCTGGCACGGGGTAATGCACGCGATATGGCACGGGATGAGGAATGCGAACTGCCAGAGGATATGCCACGCGATCTGGCACGGGATATGACACGCGATTTGGCAAGGGAGTTGGAATGCGATCTGGCAAGGGAGGTGGAATGCGAACTGGCACCGGAGGTGGAATAGGACCTGGCACGGGATATGGCACGCGATCTGGCACTGGATACGGCACGCGATCTGGCACGGGAGGTGGAGTGCGATCTGGCACGGGAGGTGGAATTAGATCTAGCAGGGGAGGTGGATTGAGATTTGGCACGGGGTATGGCACGCGATATGGTACGGGAGGTGGAATGCAATCTGACTCGAGAGGTGGAATGCGACCTCGCATGTAAGGTGGAATGCGGTCTAGTACGGGAGTTGGAATGCGATCTGGCACGGGATATGGAACGCGATCTGACACGGGAATTGGAATGCGATTTGGCTCTGGAAGAGGATTGCAATCTGGCAGGAGATGTGGAATGCGTTCTGGCACGCGA
>NC_091128.1:4562587-4565087 GCF_040183065.1 Periplaneta americana
TGCCAGAGGATATGCCACGCGATCTGGCACGGGATATGACACGCGATTTGGCAAGGGAGTTGGAATGCGATCTGGCAAGGGAGGTGGAATGCGAACTGGCACCGGAGGTGGAATAGGACCTGGCACGGGATATGGCACGCGATCTGGCACTGGATACGGCACGCGATCTGGCACGGGAGGTGGAGTGCGATCTGGCACGGGAGGTGGAATTAGATCTAGCAGGGGAGGTGGATTGAGATTTGGCACGGGGTATGGCACGCGATATGGTACGGGAGGTGGAATGCAATCTGACACGAGAGGTGGAATGCGACCTCGCATGTAAGGTGGAATGCGGTCTAGTACGGGAGTTGGAATGCGATCTGGCACGGGATATGGAACGCGATCTGACACGGGAATTGGAATGCGATTTGGCTCTGGAAGAGGATTGCAATCTGGCAGGGGATGTGGAATGCGTTCTGGCACGCGAGGCGGAATGCGTTCTGGCACGGGATATGGTACGCGATCTGGCACTGGATACGGCACGCGATCTGGCTCGGGAGGTGGAATGCGATCTGGCACGGGAAGTGGAATGCGATCTGGCGCGGGATGTGGCATTCGATGTGGCACGGGATATGGCACGCGATCTGGCACGGGAGGTAGTATATGATCTAGCACGGGAGGTGGAGTGCCATCTGGCGCTGGAGCTGGAATTCGATCTGGCACGGGATAAGGCACGCGATATGGAACGGGATGAGGAATGCGAACTGGCAGGGGATATGGAACGCGATCTGGCACGGGATATGACACGCGATCTGGCATGGGAGTTGGAATGCGTTCTGGCAAGGGAGGTGGAATGCGATCTGGCACCGGAGGTGGAATACGATCTGGCACGGGATATGGCACGCGATCTGGCACTGCATACGGCACGCGATCTGGCACGGGAGGTGGAATGCGATCTGGCACGGGAAATGGAACGCGATCTAGCAGAGGAAGTAGAATGCGATCTAGCACGGGAGGTGAAGTGCCATCTGGCGCTGGAGGTGGAGTTCGATCTGGCACGGGATAAGGCACGCGATATGGCACGGGATGAGCAATGCGAACTGCCAGAGGATATGCCACGCGATCTGGCACGGGATATGACACGCGATCTGGCAAGGGAGTTGGAATGCGATCTGGCAAGGGAGGTGGAATGTGATCTGGCACCGGAGGTGGAATAGGACCTGGCACGGGATCTGGCACGCGATCTGGCACTGGATACTTCACGCGATCTGTCACGGGAGGTGGAATGCGATCTGGCACGGGAGGTGGTGTGCCATCTGGCGCTGGAGGTGGAGTTCGATCTGGCACGGGGTAATGCACGCGATATGGCACGGGATGAGGAATGCGAACTGCCAGAGGATATGCCACGCGATCTGGCACGGGATATGACACGCGATTTGGCAAGGGAGTTGGAATGCGATCTGGCAAGGGAGGTGGAATGCGAACTGTCACCGGAGGTGGAATAGGACCTGGCACGGGATATGGCACGCGATCTGGCACTGGATACGGCACGCGATCTGGCACGGGAGGTGGAGTGCGATCTGGCACGGGAGGTGGAATTAGATCTAGCAGGGGAGGTGGATTGAGATTTGGCACGGGGTATTGCACGCGATATGGTACGGGAGGTGGAATGCAATCTGACACGAGAGGTGGAATGCGACCTCGCATGTAAGGTGGAATGCGGTCTAGTACGGGAGTTGGAATGCGATCTGGCACGGGATATGGAACTCGATCTGACACGGGAATTGGAATGCGATTTGGCTCTGGAAGAGGATTGCAATCTGGCAGGGGATGTGGAATGCGTTCTGGCACGCGAGGCGGAATGCGTTCTGGCTCGGGATATGGTACGCGATCTGGCACTGGATACGGCACGCGATCTGCCTCGGGAGGTGGAATGCGATCTGGCACGGGAAGTGGAATGCGATCTGGCGCGGGATGTGGCATTCGATGTGGCACGGGATATGGCACGCGATCTGGCACGGGAGGTAGTATATGATCTAGCACGGGAGGTGGAGTGCCATCTGGCGCTGGAGCTGGAATTCGATCTGGCACGGGATAAGGCACGCGATATGGAACAGGATGAGGAATGCGAACTGGCAGGGGATATGGAACGCGATCTGGCACGGGATATGACACGCGATCTGGCATGGGAGTTGGAATGCGTTCTGGCAAGGGAGGTGGAATGCGATCTGGCACCGGAGGTGGAATACGATCTTGCACGGGATATGGCACGCGATCTGGCACTGCATACGGCACGCGATCTGGCACGGGAGGTGGAATGCGATCTGGCACGGGAAATGGAACGCGATCTAGCAGAGGAGGTAGAATGCCATCTGGCACGGGAAGTGGAATGCGTTCTGGCACGGGAGGCGGAATAGCGTTCTGGCACGGGATACGGCATGCGATCTGGCACTGGATACGGCACGCGATCTGGCACGGGAGGTGGAATTCGATCTGGGACGGGATATGACACGCGATCTGC
>NC_091128.1:4575087-4587587 GCF_040183065.1 Periplaneta americana
GAGGTGGAATGCGATCTGGCACGGGAAGTGGAATGCGATCTGGCGCGGGATGTGGCATTCGATGTGGCACGGGATATGGCACGCGATCTGGCACGGGAGGTAGTATATGATCTAGCACGGGAGGTGGAGTGCCATCTGGCACTGGAGCTGGAATTCGATCTGGCACGGGATAAGGCACGCGATATGGAACGGGATGAGGAATGCGAACTGG
Source organism: Periplaneta americana (assembly GCF_040183065.1). Taxonomy (NCBI): domain Eukaryota; kingdom Metazoa; phylum Arthropoda; class Insecta; order Blattodea; family Blattidae; genus Periplaneta; species Periplaneta americana. The sequence continues at coordinate 4,575,299 of NC_091128.1, forward strand.
CAGGGGATATGGAACGCGATCTGGCACGGGATATGACACGCGATCTGGCATGGGAGTTGGAATGCGTTCTGGCAAGGGAGGTGGAATGCGATCTGGCACCGGAGGTGGAATACGATCTGGCACGGGATATGGCACGCGATCTGGCACTGCATACGGCACGCGATCTGGCACGGGAGGTGGAATGCGATCTGGCACGGGAAATGGAACGCGATCTAGCAGAGGAGGTAGAATGCGATCTAGCACGGGAGGTGAAGTGCCATCTGGCGCTGGAGGTGGAGTTCGATCTGGCACGGGATAAGGCACGCGATATGGCACGGGATGAGCAATGCGAACTGCCAGAGGATATGCCACGCGATCTGGCACGGGATATGACACGCGATCTGGCAAGGGAGTTGGAATGCGATCTGGCAAGGGAGGTGGAATGCGATCTGGCACCGGAGGTGGAATAGGACCTGGCACGGGATCTGGCACGCGATCTGGCACTGGATACTTCACGCGATCTGTCACGGGAGGTGGAATGCGATCTGGCACGGGAGGTGGTGTGCCATCTGGCGCTGGAGGTGGAGTTCGATCTGGCACGGGGTAATGCACGCGATATGGCACGGGATGAGGAATGCGAACTGCCAGAGGATATGCCACGCGATCTGGCACGGGATATGACACGCGATTTGGCAAGGGAGTTGGAATGCGATCTGGCAAGGGAGGTGGAATGCGAACTGTCACCGGAGGTGGAATAGGACCTGGCACGGGATATGGCACGCGATCTGGCACTGGATACGGCACGCGATCTGGCACGGGAGGTGGAGTGCGATCTGGCACGGGAGGTGGAATTAGATCTAGCAGGGGAGGTGGATTGAGATTTGGCACGGGGTATTGCACGCGATATGGTACGGGAGGTGGAATGCAATCTGACACGAGAGGTGGAATGCGACCTCGCATGTAAGGTGGAATGCGGTCTAGTACGGGAGTTGGAATGCGATCTGGCACGGGATATGGAACGCGATCTGACACGGGAATTGGAATGCGATTTGGCTCTGGAAGAGGATTGCAATCTGGCAGGGGATGTGGAATGCGTTCTGGCACGCGAGGCGGAATGCGTTCTGGCTCGGGATATGGTACGCGATCTGGCACTGGATACGGCACGCGATCTGCCTCGGGAGGTGGAATGCGATCTGGCACGGGAAGTGGAATGCGATCTGGCGCGGGATGTGGCATTCGATGTGGCACGGGATATGGCACGCGATCTGGCACGGGAGGTAGTATATGATCTAGTACGGGAGGTGGAGTGCCATCTGGCGCTGGAGCTGGAATTCGATCTGGCACGGGATAAGGCACGCGATATGGAACGGGATGAGGAATGCGAACTGGCAGGGGATATGGAACGCGATCTGGCACGGGATATGACACGCGATCTGGCATGGGAGTTGGAATGCGTTCTGGCAAGGGAGGTGGAATGCGATCTGGCACCGGAGGTGGAATACGATCTTGCACGGGATATGGCACGCGATCTGGCACTGCATACGGCACGCGATCTGGCACGGGAGGTGGAATGCGATCTGGCACGGGAAATGGAACGCGATCTAGCAGAGGAGGTAGAATGCCATCTGGCACGGGAAGTGGAATGCGTTCTGGCACGGGAGGCGGAATAGCGTTCTGGCACGGGATACGGCATGCGATCTGGCACTGGATACGGCACGCGATCTGGCACGGGAGGTGGAATTCGATCTGGGACGGGATATGACACGCGATCTGCTAAAGGAGGTGGATTGCGATGCGGCACGTGAGGTGGAATGCGATCTGGCACGGGAGGTGCAATGCGATCTGGAAGTGGCGGTGGAATGAGATATGGCGGGGGAGGTGGAATGCGATCTGGAAGTGGCGGTGGAATGAGATATGGCGGGGGAGGCGGAATGCGATCTGGCGGTGGAGGAGGAATGAGATATGGCACGGTAGGTGGAATGCAATCTTGCACGGGATATATAACGCGATTTAGTAGAGGAGGTAGAATGCGATCTGGCACGGGAGGTGGTATGCGATCTGGCACGGGAGGTGGAATGCGATCTGGAAGTGGCGGTGGAATGAGATATGGCGGGGGAGGTGGAATGCGATCTGGAAGTGGCGGTGGAATGAGATATGGCGGGGGAGGCGGAATGCGATCTGGCGGTGGAGGAGGAATGAGATATGGCACGGTAGGTGGAATGCGATCTGGAAGTGGCGGTGGAATGAGATATGGCGGGGGAGGTCGAATGCGATCTGGAAGTGGCGGTGGAATGAGATATGGCGGGGGAGGCGGAATGCGATCTGGCACGGGAGGAGGTATGCGATCTGGCACGGGAGGTGGAATGCGATCTGGAAGTGGCGGTGGAATGAGATATGGCGGGGGAGGTGGAATGCGATCTGGAAGTGGCGGTGGAATGAGATATGGCGGGGGAGGCGGAATGCGATCTGGCGGTGGAGGAGGAATGAGATATGGCACGGTAGGTGGAATGCGATCTGGAAGTGGCGGTGGAATGAGATATGGCGGGGGAGGTGGAATGCGATCTGGAAGTGGCGGTGGAATGAGATATGGCGGGGGAGGCGGAATGCGATGTGGCGGTGGAGGAGGAATGAGATATGGCACGGTAGGTGGAATGCGATCTGGAAGTGGCGGTGGAATGAGATATGGCGGGGGAGGTGGAATGCGATCTGGAAGTGGCGGTGGAATGAGATATGGCGGGGGAGGCGGAATGCGATCTGGCGGTGGAGGAGGAATGAGATATGGCACGGTAGGTGGAATGCAATCTGGCACGGGATATAGAACGCGATCTAGTAGAGGAGGTAGAATGCGATCTGGCACGGGAGGTGGTATGCGATCTGGCACGGGAGGTGGAATGCGATCTGGAAGTGGCGGTGGAATGAGATATGGCGGGGGAGGTGGAATGCGATCTGGAAGTGGCGGTGGAATGAGATATGGCGGGGGAGGCGGAATGCGATCTGGCGGTGGAGGAGGAATGAGATATGGCACGGTAGGTGGAATGCGATCTGGAAGTGGCGGTGGAATGAGATATGGCGGGGGAGGTGGAATGCGATCTGGAAATGGCGGTGGAATGAGATATGGTGGGGGAGGCGGAATGCGATCTGGCACGGGAGGAGGTATGCGATCTGGCACGGGAGGTGGAATGCGATCTGGAAGTGGCGGTGGAATGAGATATGGCGGGGGAGGTGGAATGCGATCTGGAAGTGGCGGTGGAATGAGATATGGCGGGGGAGGCGGAATGCGATCTGGCGGTGGAGGAGGAATGAGATATGGCACGGTAGGTGGAATGCGATCTGGAAGTGGCGGTGGAATGAGATATGGCACGGTAGGTGCAATGCAATCTGGCACGGGATATGGAACGCGATCTGCTGAAGGAGGTGGATTGCGATGTTGCACGTGAGGAGGAATGCGATCTGGCACGGGAGGTGGAATGCGATGTGGTACGGAAGGTGGTATGCGAATGAGACGGAAGGTGGAATGCGATCTGGAACGGGAGGTGTAATGCGATCTGGAGCGGCATATGGCACGCGATCTGGTGCGGGAGGAGGAATGCGATCTGTCACGGAAGGTGAAATGCGATCTGGTATGGGAGGTGGAATGTGATATGTGACGGGAAGTAGAATGCATTCTGGCACGGGATATGGAACGCGATCTAGCAGAGGAGGTAGAATGAGATCTGGCACGGGAGGTAGAATGCGATCTAGCACGGGATGTGAAGTGCCATCTGGCGCTGGAGGTGGAGTTCGATCTGGCACGGGATAAGGCACGCGATATGGCACGGGATGAGCAATGCGAACTGCCAGAGGATATGCCACGCGATCTGACACGGGATATGACACGCGATCTGTCAAGGGAGTTGGAATGCGATCTGGCAAGGGAGGTGGAATGCGATCTGGCACCGGAGGTGGAATAGGACCTGGCACGGGATCTGGCACGCGATCTGGCACTGGATACGGCACGCGATCTGTCACGGGAGGTGGAATGCGATCTGGCACGGGAGGTGGTGTGCCATCTGGCGCTGGAGGTGGAGTTCGATCTGGCACGGGGTAATGCACGCGATATGGCACGGGATGAGGAATGCGAACTGCCAGAGGATATGCCACGCGATCTGACACGGGATATGACACGCGATTTGGCAAGGGAGTTGGAATGCGATCTGGCAAGGGAGGTGGAATGCGAACTGGCACCGGAGGTGGAATAGGACCTGGCACGGGATATGGCACGCGATCTGGCACTGGATACGGCACGCGATCTGGCACGGGAGGTGGAATTAGATCTAGCAGGGGAGGTGGATTGAGATTTGGCACGGGGTATGGCACGCGATATGGTACGGGAGGTGGAATGCAATCTGACACGAGAGGTGGAATGCGACCTCGCATGTAAGGTGGAATGCGGTCTAGTACGGGAGTTGGAATGCGATCTGGCACGGGATATGGAACGCGATCTGATACGGGAATTGGAATGCGATTTGGCTCTGGAAGAGGATTGCAATCTGGCAGGGGATGTGGAATGCGTTCTGGCACGCGAGGCGGAATGCGTTCTGGCACGGGATATGGTACGCGATCTGGCACTGGATACGGCACGCGATCTGGCTCGGGAGGTGGAATGCGATCTGGCACGGGAAGTGGAATGCGATCTGGCGCGGGATGTGGCATTCGATGTGGCACGGGATATGGCACGCGATCTGGCACGGGAGGTAGTATATGATCTAGCACGGGAGGTGGAGTGCCATCTGGCGCTGGTGCTGGAATTCGATCTGGCACGGGATAAGGCACGCGATATGGAACGGGATGAAAAATGCGAACTGGCAGGGGATATGGAACGCGATCTGGCACGGGATATGACACGCGATCTGGCATGGGAGTTGGAATGCGTTCTGGCAAGGGAGGTGGAATGCGATCTGGCACCGGAGGTGGAATACGATCTGGCACGGGATATGGCACGCGATCTGGCACTGCATACGGCACGCGATCTGGCACGGGAGGTGGAATGCGATCTGGCACGGGAAATGGAACGCGATACAGCAGAGGAGGTAGAATGCCATCTGGCACGGGAAGTGGAATGCGTTCTGGCACGGGAGGCGGAATAGCGTTCTGGCACGGGATACGGCATGCGATCTGGCACTGGATACGGCACGCGATCTGGCACGGGAGGTGGAATTCGATCTGGGACGGGATATGACACGCGATCTGCTAAAGGAGGTGGATTGCGATGCGGCACGTGAGGTGGAATGCGATCTGGCACGGGAGGTGGAATGCGATCTGGAAGTGGCGGTGGAATGAGATATGGCGGGGGAGGTGGAATGCGATCTGGAAGTGGCGGTGGAATGAGATATGGCGGGGGAGGCGGAATGCGATCTGGCGGTGGAGGAGGAATGAGATATGGCACGGTAGGTGGAATGCAATCTGGCACGGAATATATAACGCGATTTAGTAGAGGAGGTAGAATGCGATCTGGCACGGGAGGTGGTATGCGATCTGGCACGGGAGGTGGAATGCGATCTGGAAGTGGCGGTGGAATGAGATATGGCGGGGGAGGTGGAAAGCGATCTGGAAGTGGCGGTGGAATGAGATATGGCGGGGGAGGCGGAATACGATCTGGCGGTGGAGGAGGAATGAGATATGGCACGGTAGGTGGAATGCGATCTGGAAGTGGCGGTGGAATGAGATATGGCGGGGGAGGTGGAATGCGATCTGGAAGTGGCGGTGGAATGAGATATGGCGGGGGAGGCGGAATGCGATCTGGCACGGGAGGAGGTATGCGATCTGGCACGGGAGGTGGATTGCGATCTGGAAGTGGCGGTGGAATGAGATATGGCGGGGGAGGTGGAATGCGATCTGGAAGTGGCGGTGGAATGAGATATGGCGGGGGAGGCGGAATGCGATCTGGCGGTGGAGGAGGAATGAGATATGGCACGGTAGGTGGAATGCGATCTGGAAGTGGCGGTGGAATGAGATATGGCGGGGGAGGTGGAATGCGATCTGGAAGTGGCGGTGGAATGAGATATGGCGGGGGAGGCGGAATGCGATCTGGCGTTGGAGGAGGAATGAGATATGGCACGGTAGGTGGAATGCGATCTGGAAGTGGCGGTGGAATGAGATATGGCGGGGGAGGTGGAATGCGATCTGGAAGTGGCGGTGGAATGAGATATGGCGGGGGAGGCGGAATGCGATCTGGCGGTGGAGGAGGAATGAGATATGGCACGGTAGGTGGAATGCAATCTGGCACGGGATATAGAACGCGATCTAGTAGAGGAGGTAGAATGCGATCTGGCACGGGAGGTGGTATGCGATCTGGCACGGGAGGTGGAATGCGATCTGGAAGTGGCGGTGGAATGAGATATGGCGGGGGAGGTGGAATGCGATCTGGAAGTGGCGGTGGAATGAGATATGGCGGGGGAGGCGGAATGCGATCTGGCGGTGGAGGAGGAATGAGATATGGCACGGTAGGTGGAATGCGATCTGGAAGTGGCGGTGGAATGAGATATGGCGGGGGAGGTGGAATGCGATCTGGATGTGGCGGTGGAATGAGATATGGTGGGGGAGGCGGAATGCGATCTGGCACGGGAGGAGGTATGCGATCTGGCACGGGAGGTGGAATGCGATCTGGAAGTGGCGGTGGAATGAGATATGGCGGGGGAGGTGGAATGCGATCTGGAACTGGCGGTGGAATGAGATATGGCGGGGGAGGCGGAATGCGATCTGGCGGTGGAGGAGGAATGAGATATGGCACGGTAGGTGGAATGCGATCTGGAAGTGGCGGTGGAATGAGATATGACACGGTAGGTGCAATGCAATCTGGCACGGGATATGGAACGCGATCTGCTGAAGGAGGTGGATTGCGATGTTGCACGTGAGGAGGAATGCGATCTGGCACGGGAGGTGGAATGCGATGTGGTACGAAAGGTGGTATGCGAATGAGACGGGAGGTGGAATGCGATCTGGAACGGGAGGTGTAATGCGATCTGGAGCGGCATATGGCACGCGATCTGGTGCGGGAGGAGGAATGCGATCTGTCACGGAAGGTGAAATGCGATCTGGTATGGGAGGTGGAATGTGATATGTGACGGGAAGTAGAATGCATTCTGGCACGGGATATGGAACGCGATCTAGCAGAGGAGGTAGAATGAGATCTGGCACGGGAGGTAGAATGCGATCTAGCACGGGAGGTGAAGTGCCATCTGGCGCTGGAGGTGGAGTTCGATCTGGCACGAGATAAGGCACGCGATATGGCACGGGATGAGCAATGCGAACTGCCAGAGGATATGCCACGCGATCTGGCACGGGATATGACACGCGATCTGGCAAGGGAGTTGGAATGCGATCTGGCAAGGGAGGTGGAATGCGATCTGGCACCGGAGGTGGAATAGGACCTGGCACGGGATCTGCCACGCGATCTGGCACTGGATACGGCACGCGATCTGTCACGGGAGGTGGAATGCGATCTGGCACGGGAGGTGGTGTGCCATCTGGCGCTGGAGGTGGAGTTCGATCTGGCACGGGGTAATGCACGCGATATGGCACGGGATGAGGAATGCGAACTGCCAGAGGATATGCCACGCGATCTGGCACGGGATATGACACGCGATTTGGCAAGGGAGTTGGAATGCGATCTGGCAAGGGAGGTGGAATGCGAACTGGCACCGGAGGTGGAATAGGACCTGGCACGGGATATGGCACGCGATCTGGCACTGGATACGGTACGCGATCTGGCACGGGAGGTGGAGTGCGATCTGGCACGGGAGGTGGAATTAGATCTAGCAGGGGAGGTGGATTGAGATTTGGCACGGGGTATGGCACGCGATATGGTACGGGAGGTGGAATGCAATCTGACACGAGAGGTGGAATGCGACCTCGCATGTAAGGTGGAATGCGGTCTAGTACGGGAGTTGGAATGCGATCTGGCACGGGATATGGAACGCGATCTGACACGGGAATTGGAATGCGATTTGGCTCTGGAAGAGGAATGCAATCTGGCAGGGGATGTGGAATGCGTTCTGGCACGCGAGGCGGAATGCGTTCTGGCACGGGATATGGTACGCGACCTGGCACTGGAAACGGCACGCGATCTGGCTCGGGAGGTGGAATGCGATCTGGCACGGGAAGTGGAATGCGATCTGGCGCGGGATGTGGCATTCGATGTGGCACGGGATATGGCACGCGATCTGGCACGGGAGGTAGTATATGATCTAGCACGGGAGGTGGAGTGCCATCTGGCGCTGGAGCTGGAATTCGATCTAGCACGGGATAAGGCACGCGATATTGAACGGGATGAGGAATGCGAACTGGCAGGGGATATGGAACGCGATCTGGCACGGGATATGACACGCGATCTGGCATGGGAGTTGGAATGCGTTCTGGCAAGGGAGGTGGAATGCGATCTGGCACCGGAGGTGGAATACGATCTGGCACGGGATATGGCACGCGATCTGGCACTGCATACGGCACGCGATCTGGCACGGGAGGTGGAATGCGATCTGGCACGGGAAATGGAACGCGATCTAGCAGAGGAGGTAGAATGCCATCTGGCACGGGAAGTGGAATGCGTTCTGGCACGGGAGGCGGAATAGCGTTCTGGCACGGGATACGGCATGCGATCTGGCACTGGATACGGCATGCGATCTGGCACGGGAGGTGGAATTCGATCTGGGACGGGATATGACACGCGATCTGCTAAAGGAGGTGGATTGCGATGCGGCACGTGAGGTGGAATGCGATCTGGCACGGGAGGTGGAATGCGATCTGGAAGTGGCGGTGGAATGAGATATGGCGGGGGAGGTGGAATGCGATCTGGAAGTGGCGGTGGAATGAGATATGGCGGGGGAGGCGGAATGCGATCTGGCGGTGGAGGAGGAATGAGATATGGCACGGTAGGTGGAATGCAATTTGGCACGGGATATATAACGCGATTTAGTAGAGGAGGTAGAATGCGATCTGGCACGGGAGGTGCTATGCGATCTGGCACGGGAGGTGGAATGCGATCTGGAAGTGGCGGTGGAATGAGATATGGCGGGGGAGGTGGAATGCGATCTGGAAGTGGCGGTGGAATGAGATATGGCGGGGGAGGCGGAATGCGATCTGGCGGTGGAGGAGGAATGAGATATGGCACGGTAGGTGGAATGCGATCTGGAAGTGGCGGTGGAATGAGATATGGCGGGGGAGGTGGAATGCGATCTGGAAGTGGCGGTGGAATGAGATATGGCGGGGGAGGCGGAATGCGATCTGGCACGGGAGGAGGTATGCGATCTGGCACGGGAGGTGGAATGCGATCTGGAAGTGGCGGTGGAATGAGATATGGCGGGGGAGGTGGAATGCGATCTGGAAGTGGCGGTGGAATGAGATATGGCGGGGGAGGCGGAATGCGATCTGGCGGTGGAGGAGGAATGAGATATGGCACGGTAGGTGGAATGCGATCTGGAAGTGGCGGTGGAATGAGATATGGCGGGGGAGGTGGAATGCGATCTGGAAGTGGCGGTGGAATGAGATATGGCGGGGGAGGCGGAATGCGATCTGGCGGTGGAGGAGGAATGAGATATGGCACGGTAGGTGGAATGCGATCTGGAAGTGGCGGTGGAATGAGATATGGCGGGGGAGGTGGAATGCGATCTGGAAGTGGCGGTGGAATGAGATATGGCGGGGGAGGCGGAATGCGATCTGGCGGTGGAGGAGGAATGAGATATGGCACGGTAGGTGGAATGCAATCTGGCACGGGATATAGAACGCGATCTAGTAGAGGAGGTAGAATGCGATCTGGCACGGGAGGTGGCATGCGATCTGGCACGGGAGGTGGAATGCGATCTGGAAGTGGCGGTGGAATGAGATATGGCGGGGGAGGTGGAATGCGATCTGGAAGTGGCGGTGGAATGAGATATGGCGGGGGAGGCGGAATGCGATCTGGCGGTGGAGGAGGAATGAGATATGGCACGGTAGGTGGAATGCGATCTGGAAGTGGCGGTGGAATGAGATATGGCGGGGGAGGTGGAATGCGATCTGGAAGTGGCGGTGGAATGAGATATGGTGGGGGAGGCGGAATGCGATCTGGCACGGGAGGAGGTATGCGTTCTGGCACGGGAGGTGGAATGCGATCTGGAAGTGGCGGTGGAATGAGATATGGCGGGGGAGGTGGAATGCGATCTGGAAGTGGCGGTGGAATGAGATATGGCGGGGGAGGCGGAATGCGATCTGGCGGTGGAGGAGGAATGAGATATGGCACGGTAGGTGGAATGCGATCTGGAAGTGGCGGTGGAATGAGATATGGCACGGTAGGTGCAATGCAATCTGGCACGGGATATGGAACGCGATCTGCTGAAGGAGGTGGATTGCGATGTTGCACGTGAGGAGGAATGCGATCTGGCACGGGAGGTGGAATGCGATGTGGTACGGAAGGTGGTATGCGAATGAGACGGGAGGTGGAATGCGATCTGGAACGGGAGGTGTAATGCGATCTGGAGCGGCATATGGCACGCGATCTGGTGCGGGAGGAGGAATGCGATCTGTCACGGAAGGTGAAATGCGATCTGGTATGGGAGGTGGAATGTGATATGTGACGGGAAGTAGAATGCATTCTGGCACGGGATATGGAACGCGATCTAGCAGAGGAGGTAGAATGAGATCTGGCACGGGAGGTAGAATGCGATCTAGCACGGGAGGTGAAGTGCCATCTGGCGCTGGAGGTGGAGTTCGATCTGGCACGGGATAAGGCACGCGATATGGCACGGGATGAGCAATGCGAACTGCCAGAGGATATGCCACGCGATCTGGCACGGGATATGACACGCGATCTGGCAAGGGAGTTGGAATGCGATCTGGCAAGGGAGGTGGAATGCGATCTGGCACCGGAGGTGGAATAGGACCTGGCACGGGATCTGGCACGCGATCTGGCACTGGATACGGCACGCGATCTGGCACGGGAGGTGGAATGCGATCTGGCACGGGAGGTGGTGTGCCATCTGGCGCTGGAGGTGGAGTTCGATCTGGCACGGGGTAATGCACGCGATATGGCACGGGATGAGGAATGCGAACTGCCAGAGGATATGCCACGCGATCTGGCACGGGATATGACACGCGATTTGGCAAGGGAGTTGGAATGCGATCTGGTAAGGGAGGTGGAATGCGAACTGGCACCGGAGGTGGAATAGGACCTGGCACGGGATATGGCACGCGATCTGGCACTGGATACGGCACGCGATCTGGCACGGGAGGTGGAGTGCGATCTGGCACGGGAGGTGGAATTAGATCTAGCAGGGGAGGTGGATTGAGATTTGGCACGGGGTATGGCACGCGATATGGTACGGGAGGTGGAATGCAATCTGACACGAGAGGTGGAATGCGACCTCGCATGTAAGGTGGAATTCGGTCTAGTACGGGAGTTGGAATGCGATCTGGCACGGGATATGGAACGCGATCTGACACGGGAATTGGAATGCGATTTGGCTCTGGAAGAGGATTGCAATCTGGCAGGGGATGTGGAATGCGTTCTGGCACGCGAGGCGGAATGCGTTCTGGCACGGGATATGGTACGCGATCTGGCACTGGATACGGCACGCGATCTGGCTCGGGAGGTGGAATGCGATCTGGCACGGGAAGTGGAATGCGATCTGGCGCGGGATGTGGCATTCGATGTGGCACGGGATATGGCACGCGATCTGGCACGGGAGGTAGTATATGATCTAGCACGGGAGGTGGAGTGCCATCTGGCGCTGGAGCTGGAATTCGATCTGGCACGGGATAAGGCACGCGATATGGAACGGGATGAGGAATGCGAACTGGCAGGGGATATGGAACGCGATCTGGCACGGGATATGACACGCGATCTGGCATGGGAGTTGGAATGCGTTCTGGCAAGGGAGGTGGAATGCGATCTGGCACCGGAGGTGGAATACGATCTGGCACGGGATATGGCACGCGATCTGGCACTGCATACGGCACGCGATCTGGCACGGGAGGTGGAATGCGATCTGGCACGGGAAATGGAACGCGATCTAGCAGAGGAGGTAGAATGCGATCTAGCACGGGAGGTGAAGTGCCATCTGGCGCTGGAGGTGGAGTTCGATCTGGCACGGGATAAGGCACGCGATATGGCACGGGATGAGCAATGCGAACTGCCAGAGGATATGCCACGCGATCTGGCACGGGATATGACACGCGATCTGGCAAGGGAGTTGGAATGCGATCTGGCAAGGGAGGTGGAATGTGATCTGGCACCGGAGGTGGAATAGGACCTGGCACGGGATCTGGCACGCGATCTGGCACTGGATACTTCACGCGATCTGTC